>NW_010168326.1:51629-54105 GCF_000695765.1 Mesitornis unicolor
GTACTTCTGATTAAATATGCTGCTCATAGCATCCAGATTTTTACTACATGAACTTTAAAAATATTTTTGTCTGTACTATCTACAGTGGTATTAGAAAATGAGCTGTCCCACTTCAGCAACAACATTCAACTCAAGTACCAAGTCCCTCTCTCTGTTACAGCTGTACAAGTTATTTGGCAATTTGAAAGGAAGAAACGAAAGTTAATTTGTCTGTCATTTAATAGTCATGCAGATGAGACACTGTCCTTGCTATTATTGGCAAAAGGGCGCAAGCCATGAAATTATACATTTAGCTATAGTAGAAAATGCTTTTATTTTTTTAAGAACACAACTTCTGGAAATTAAGCCCCTGTAAAATCAAACGCTTTTATATTCAACCTTAAGAAAACTGTGTTAAATTAAAAATACAAGGTTACTGGATACAGAACAAGAGAAAAAAAAAACCAAGTAAAAGTTAAAAATTAATGAATCACAAAAATGAAATCTCATATACCACAAAGGAAGCAATCAGGCTGAAAGTCTGCAGCACGACACAGGGACTGCTTCAGAAAACCAATGAAAAAAGTAATTTCATGTAAATTATATCACACTGGCTTTTTTTTTTTTTAACCAAGAAAAAAGTACAGATTTCTCACCAGGACCATCAGTACTTTTGATCATGTCACTGTTTGTTGGTTTAGCAAAAGACTCCAGCTCCTGTCACTGAGCAGTGCAGAGACCTCTGACACTTAAGGCCTGCAGCGTGATTCCACAGTAGCCTAAATCTCAGCAGACATAATCCATCCTTCTTCTTTGCAGCTGTATGTGTGATCATGCAATCAGCAGTTTAGGCTATGCTGAAAACGTAACCTTTTTTTGTATGGGTGTGGTTTAGATGGATCAGTGCCCTTAATGAACAATCTGGCCTGTGGGGTGAAAACAGATGGTGGATCTGTATCCTTAAGTTCATCTAGCAAGCATGGAAACAAACAATGCATTATAACTACAAAGATTTCTATCTTAATGGAGCATTGATTTGTAAAGTTAGGCCAGAAACACAAAATGTGAGTAACAACTATTCCACCACCAATAAAAACTTGGAAATGAACCCATCTCCTTTCCCTGAAATAATTTTACTTGACTTATACGGGCTCTGCATCCTGCAAGGTTAGTCTTGCTACCATCTGAAGTCCATTTAAGCTTCCCTCACGTGGTTAAGATGTAGAATATGCATAATAACAAGGCTAATCCATTAATTACTGAGAAGGATGGATGCAAAGTTCTATTATGTGCTTGCTTCATTCTTGATTTAGAATCATAAATCAGTTCAGAAAACTGAACCAGCAGTCATAGCGACCTTACAAAAAATGGTTAAGGGTAACTGAAAATAAGAGCTTACCAAGTCTGTTCTCATGAGAAAGGGTTGGTGGCAATTTATAAGTGGTTCAGTTGGCAGATCCTCAAAGGTGCTAATGTTTGACAAAGCTGCTCTCTGCTGTTCCTAAGGGATGGATACATAAACCTTGTTAGCCTGGGTAACATCTAGAAAGTAATGCATATCTTAAACTGAGTTTATGCAGCTGATCTATGACATAAGCTGGGGCTCCAGTGTGGAACCACATGGGTACACAGCATTTACATGGTTTTCCCAGCACTTACACATTCAGTATACAAGAGATGCCATAGAATATGTGACTTGAACTTTGTTTACCTGCTTTAATTGTTCTTATTCTGTATTACACTTTGCACTCAAATAAAGATATTTTCAGTCATGTTTAAACAGTGAAGTAACACATCAGTGCAGTTGTTATACATTTTAAAGTGGACAAAATATGTAGGATTTTTCTCTCAGAACTACTTACTTGCACTGTCCTTCCAGATTGACAGCGACTTCAACAAATAATTGCACATCTTTATTAAACAAGACTTACCTCAATGCAAGATTTTTTCAAACAGCAACTCAATCATGCCAAAAGTCAGGATTTCACCTCTTGCTGAGAAGGACCTTTGCTGGTCTCTATGACAGGTACCATCATTAGCCATGGCCACATGTCTGTGATAGCTGATCAATCTCAAAAAGAGCTACTAGCTAGATCCAGAAATGTTTACCAGGGAGCAAAAAAACAAGAACCTCAACAACGTGTTTAAATTGTCCATTTGATCAGTTGGATGAATCAGCCAGGTAGAGGAGTTAGAGTCACTGGTGAGACATACAAGAAAACCCTGAAACTGAACAAACTGCCCTCACTGGTAGACATGTGACTGCATGCAATCAGTTTTGGCCAACCAGTGAAAACCTGTCCAGAGGTCCTTTTTCAAGTGGTCACTGCACAACTGGGAAAACCAGAGCTTGCTTATACTTCATGAATAACTGGTACGATGCTCACAGCTCATCAGCACTTTGAAAGAGTAAAGCAAGTGAAAATGTTTAAAGCACAGGAATTGGATCTGACTAGCTCAGGCATAGACACCTTTGCTGGTTTTTTGACTCCTGCTG
>NW_010168326.1:54136-63653 GCF_000695765.1 Mesitornis unicolor
ATTGGGGGGTATGGCCAGTCTCTCCTACACTAGCCATTCCTTCCTCCCTCCACTAGCAAGCTGGGTAGGACACCCTTGGGCAGGAGTAATCATGCACCTTCCTGGTAAGTGATACCGATTCCTTTTAGGAATTACAGAGACAGAGCAGAGCACCACTGGGAAGCAATCCACGCTGTCGCATAGCACTTCCATATTGCTATCTTAGTATGATCAGGGATTGCCAAATTACATGGTTACTAATCACTAGCAGCATTCTTCCTCCAGTTTATCCATCACACAAATACGGAGATGATGAATAATAATTACGTTTTAATATGTTTCACAGTGCACACTCTTTTTTTTGTACTATTAATTCATCATCAGAGAATCACAGAATATTAGGAGTTGGAAGGGACCTCAAAAGATCATCCAGTCCAACCCCCCTGCCAGAACAGGCTCACCTAGACTAGGTTGCAGAGGAATGCGTTCAGGCGGGTTTTGAATGTCTCCAGGGAAGGAGACTCCACAACCTCTCTGGGAAGCCTGTTGCACTGCTCTGTAACCCTTACAGTAAAAAAGTTTTTCTTTATGTTCAAATTGAACCTCCTATGCTCCAGCTTGCTCCCATTGCCCCTTGTCCTGTCACTGGCTGTCACTGAGAAGAGCCTGGCTCCTTCCTCCTGACACTCGCCCTTTACAAATTTATAAACATGAATGAGGTCACCCCTCAGTCTCCTCTTCTCCAGCCTAAAGAGACACAAGCTCCCTCAGCCGCTCCTCATAAGGGAGATGCTCCACTCCCTCCATCATCTTTGTGGCTCTGTGCTGGACTCTTTCAAGCAGTTCGCTGTCCTTCTTGAACTGAGGGGCCCAGAACACAATACTCCAGATGTGGTCTCACCAGGGAAGAGTAGAGGGGAAGGAGAACCTCTCTGAACCTACTCACCACACCCCCTCTGATACGCCCCAGGATGCCATTGGTCTTCTTGGCCACAAGGGCACATTGCTGGCTCATGGTCATCCTGCTGTTCACCAATAGCCCCAGGTCCTTTTCTGCCTGGCAGCTTTCCAGCCACTCATCCCCAAACCTGTAGCACTGTATAGGCCAGGCACTGATCCATCCATAATGATGGATCCAGTCAGTCATACATCTTTGTGTTGGCATATAAAGCCAGGTGAGGTGGGTATGATTGAGCCAGATGGTAAAAACAAAGCAGGCTGTCTCATAGGCCTATTTTATACACTTGAAGCAGCAGTTTAACTAATTTTGCACCCATTGGTGCAAACTCTTTATGTGCAAGGTGTTCCAAAGGATCAACTAAGTAATGCAGTAGCAATCTAAAATAGATATCCCACAAAGAGATTGCTTTTATTTATTTCATTGGTGTTTAGAGCATACACAGGCCATTTCTTACAGTATTACTACACCAAACCAGTCATTACTGTCCACTACCTGTGTGTTATATCTCCTCATCATATCCAGATAAAAAGTCATGTAAACACTCCACATCTGATATAAGGACATTAGTTGAAACCACCAATGGAAGGATAATCAATAATCTCTATCTGCACGACGGAGATAGAGAACTGTAGAGTTTGAACATCTGTAAACTCCTATTTTGTTGTGATAGCGTAATCATGACTTAAGTAAAAGAATTCACAAGCTCTCATCAGAGGACTCTTTCATTCTCCTTCTTGTTTCTTTTTCATCACTTATGATGCCTTGAAGAAACCCCTACTCCAACCACATAAGGATCCATATATGTGTAACCATTTGCTCTAGTCACAAGGGTGCAAGTTTCCCAGTACTGAGATTGAATCCTTAGACAGTCTATCCATTAGTGAGCCCACATGCCAGTTGATTGCTGTAACCTGCACTTTTCAAAACTTCTGAATTATTTATGGAAAGAGAAACTCCTCAGTTTCAGAGATTCATTGTGGGTTGCCCCAGAAGCTTTTGGTTACCACGTAGGATACATTAAAAGTTCTCTTAAATCCCTGCTTCTGATTAGGTTGAGGAGTGATTTGGGAATGTGACTTATACCTTCAGGTGGTCAATCATTACATATTGCGGTGGGACAGTGGTTTGGAGGGGAAGAGAGGTCAGAAAAAGCCTGAACTCAGCTTAAATGCCTTCTCCAGGAGAGGGGCCGGGGTGAGGATCTCAAGGGAAGCTAAACACCTCACTCCAGCCTGAAGATACGTAGATAGAGTGCATTCACATGACGTTCATGTAATCTTGTATGCTACATTAATGAATATAAAGTTGTTTTCCAAAATAGCTAAAAGAAATCAGCTTTGTGATTCAGTTTCAGGTGGTTACAACATATATAGGAAAATGTCAGGGCTTGCTGATAAGGCTTTGTTTCCCTCATTCTGTGGCTCCTAAACCTACACATTTTATAAATAAATCTTTTCTGACTGTAGGTCTTGTTTGCATTGCAGACAGTCAGACTGAAGCAATACAACACCAAAAGAGGTATGAAATTCTTCTGCATGTGTCTTAAGTAGAGTGCTAATGTCAAAACACCATTTCACTGTTAAAATGCTAATAATTTTAAGCAAATGTGTATCCCAAACAGCTATACACATTGCAAGTTATTTGTATTTAGTTATACACACTAGTCAAATACAATAAAACATACTTTGGTATACCTGATTCAGCAGCCAAGATAAGCAGTATACCAAGATCTTTTTTCCCCTTCACAAATTCACATTGACTGACTTTAACAAAACTGGGAATGGAGGCACTTTTCTATCCAGCAAATGACACAGGTGTTTCTGTGACAGATGGTCAATGTTGCCATTTGCTGCATTTCATATTTCTCTGGCAAATACCATGGAAATTCCATTTTGAAATAATTTTTCTTTCCATTAATACATAACAATATTGTGGTATTGATATTCCCAGTCACTATTTTCGTATCTGCATCATCCTTGGAATCATACCAAAAAAGAGCACAAAAAGCTTACTCACACAAACAGTATATAAACACTCACACACAGATCTGTTAGTAAGCTTTTATGGATGCAGTAGTAAAAAGATAGGCATACACACTCAAGTATTTATAGACACCACAAAATTATAGCATTTGTGATCAGAATGCAAGAAAACCTTTTAAAAGTACTTTGTTTTCCTTTTTTTGAATGAAGAAGCAGAATAACTATTTCCCCAAACACCCAAGATCTAATTAAAAATACTATCTTATCTTTATGTAAGTAAGTAAACTGCTTGGGATTTGTTACTCCAATGTTTCACCATATCTGTTATTAGATATACTACTTTTCAGGGTGAGATGTTACTAATGTAGCTGTTAAATACAGCCTAGGTGAATACTTAAAACTGGACATTTAGGAGAGAGACAGTGATGTGGAAAACATGCTTAGTATAGAATCAAAAGTCTTCCAGAGATGAACATGGCTTTTGGTCCAAAACTTCATGCTAATTCATGTCATTAAAAAAAACCCAAACAAAACCACCAATAAAATTTTCCTCCCTTTTCTCAATGTTTGATTAATTAAAAAGCCTTACACAGTTCCTGTGCCTGGCAGCTGCCTTCTGAATGCTTTGCTGCTCAGCTGATGTAAGCACTGGGGATGCTGTTGAGAAACAAGCTTCTGCCACTGAAAGAAAGTGTCCTTGTTCCCTCTTCTACCTCCTTATTTCCCTGCCCACACTGCCCCCACCCCTTCTGCCAGCATAAATGCTCTGTGGCCATAAGAGCCAGATCAGGGGACCAACACCACTGAAAACTGAGAAGGTGGCTAGCTTTTTGTCACGTCTGGTCCCCTGTCTGGTTCATTATACTTTCATACAAATACTTGCACTGATGAGAGGGAGGGAGTGGTGCAAAGATGGCAATGAGCTACCAGAGTTATATGGAGGAAGACTTTGTCATTTTATTAACAGTGTTGCCTTTAAATCAGACTGCTCAAATTACTGTGGTATTACTTTGCTCTCTACTGCTGGTAAAATCCTTGCAAGAATACTTTTGAACAGATTAGTACCAGCTATCTCAGAAAAACTTCTACCTGAAAGCCAACGTGGTTTCAGAGCCAATAGGAGTACCACAGACATGGTATTTGTCCTCAGATAACTCCAAAAGAAGTGTAGGGAACAGAACAAAGGACACTATGTAACTTTTGTTGACCTTACTAAAGCTTTTAATACTGTGAGCAGGAAAGGCCTGTGACAGATCTTGGAATGATTAGGATGTCCTCCCAAGTTCCTCAAAATGGTTATCCTGCTACATGAAGATCAGCGTGGCCAAGTCAGATATGGTGATCCACTCTCTGAGCCCTTCCCAATAACCAATGGTGTGAAACAAGGTTGTGTTCTCCCACCAACTCTATTCACAATCTTCTTTAGCATGATGCTCCAAAGGGCCACGGCAGACCTCGATGAAGATAACGGCATTTACATCCGATATCATACCAATGGGAGCCTGTTCAACCTAAGGCTACTGAAGGCCCACACTAAGACAATCACTTTGTCCGTGAGCTGCTTTTTGCTGATGATGCTGTCCTCGTTGCTCATACAGAAGCAGCTCTGCAGTGCTTAACATCCTGCTTTGCAGCAGCTGCTGAGCTTTTTGGGCTGGAAGTCAGCTTGAAGAAGACAGAAGTTCTTTACCAACCTGCACCTCAGGAAGTCTTCCATCACCCCCACATCATCATAGGCAAATCAGAGCTTAAGTCAGTCCAGCAGTTCAACTATCTAGGAAGTATCATTTCCTCGGATGATAAGATTGGCAAAGAGATAGACAACAGCTTAGCAAAGGCACATAGAGCTTTCGGAAAATTCCATAAAGGAGTCTGGTGGAATAAACACCTGAAGAAAAGTACAAAGATTAGTGTCTACAGAGCCATTGTACTGTCCACCCTTTTATATGGGTCTGAATCATGGGTCATCTACTGCCACCACCTGCGACTCCTCAAACGCTTCCATCAGCGCTGCCTCCGTACAATCCTAAACATCCACTGGACTGACTATGTGACTGATGTCACTGTCCTTGAACAGGGAGGGGTCACCAGTATTGAGGCCATGCTGCTGAGGACGCAGCTGCGCTGGGCAGGGCACATCTCCAGGATGGAGGATCACCGCCTTCCTAAGATAGTACTCTATGGTGAACTCGCCACTGGCTGACACAACAGAGGAGCCCCAAAGAGGAGATACAAGGACTCCCTGAAACAATACCTCAGTTTTGGCCATATTGACTACGATCAATGGTCCACTCTGGCCTCCAATCGGGAGACATGGAGATACATCATTCATGATGCTGCTGTCTCCTTTGAGAACACATGTAGAATCAGTCTCGAGGAGAAAAGACAATGCAGAAAGAACCATGCCTTGCCAATACCATCTAAGGAGACTTTCCGCTGTGCCCTTTGCAACCAGACTTGCCTATCCCGCATCGACATCTTTAGCCATCAGCACGTTTGCAGCAAGCGTGGGTAGTGTCCTTCCTTTATCTTCGTTCACGAAGCCTAGCCATGATGATGCCTTTAAATATCTATTGAACTAGTGCCTGGTTTAAATAAGGATGTAGACAAACAGTCATTTTGGAAAGCGCTGCCCTGATGTGAAGTGTTGCCTCCAGCTGCTTATTGTTTCTTATCTGGAAAGCTGTTAAAACCAAGCTGTTTGTGTAATCCTGAATGCCAGTTTAGCCATGCAGTAGGTAATCACTGGCATGGTAGGCATGATACCTTAAATTTCCACAGCTGTTTTTCACAATGACTCTGATCAAAACTTTAGATGCCAATTGAGTGAGTCTTTATCATCTTTAGAGTCACACTGATCTCCATATTTGCAGCAGTTCTTACAAATCATACTGGTAGGAATGACTGCTAAAGGAAGGAATGAGGGAAAGCAGGACTTCCTGCAGATTAGGGATTGGCTTGCCTCTGGGATCCTCCAGATATTTCATCTCATCCATGCCTTATGGCTCCCAGATTCCTAGGCAATGGCTGGTACTGTGGTTTCCCCATTTTTTTGAGGATGATATTGCTGCTGCTGTTCACTTAGCCACAGCCTTCTGAAAACTGAGGATTCATCAAATCAAAATTCAGTGCAGAGTAGATTCAGTCTTTAGGCTTAATATGAGCCCATGGGGCTTCATTTACACTTGTGCAGCAGAATTGATGGGGCAGACACTTGGAAAGTCAGTGCTTTGGCTGTGTCTTACTGCTGCCTGGCAGCTCATTACTTCCCAGTCTCTGTCAATGAAAGAGGATGCATTCATGGGCACTTTAATATAAAGTCAGAGCTTAAATCCTCTTTGTTAGTTTAACTGAAGTTGTTGGACTTTGACCCGCAGACAAGTTTCGTTACCATTTTGATGTGGATGAGGTAATCTTTAGCAATAGATGAGGGCTGAAGGGGGAAATCAACATTACTAGGCAATTTGAATTGTTTAACACTGCTGGTATTTGAATTTCTCACATTACACTTGCAAATCTTGTATTCCTTATAAGTGCAGACAGAGGTTTCTTTTTTCATGTCTTCTTGCCTAAGTATAGGTGGGAGTTTAGGATCTTTAATAACTTCCTCAAAATCTTGAGTTGTCCTGGCACAGCATGAGGTCTGGGGTGCTGTGGTGTTGGAGCTCAGATGTCCTGTCACAGCTCATGCCAGTCCAGCACAGTGCAAAGCTATTCCTGGAGTGTAGCATAGCACAGCACAGGACAGGTTCTCCATGGCTGTAAAAAGGGTGTATGTGTCTCTGCAGAATATGGAGGCGGGCTGCTCTTCATTCAGTACAACCCACAGGTGCCATCGTTCACCCTCTAACCTGTGCTCTGGGGTCCTGGGTGAATGTGGGGAGATCAGCAGCACTTTCATCCTGTTGCCCGACACAGAGTGGGGAGATGGTGGGGAAAGCACAGCTGAACAAACAACCTTGAAATGGGTCCTGACAATTATTTTTGTCCTCTTTTTTTCCTTTCATTGAAAAATCTGACAATCTTAGAAAGGCTTTGCCCTTCACATTGCCTTCTCCTGTGTCAACTAAGGGTTGTCCGTGTTCTTAATTGCCAGTAATATACAGATATTAAATTTAGATGGTTGAATTTATCTTTACAACTTTAAAGTTTATGAGGTATCTAAAACTCAGCTATATCTTAAAGGGCTAAAAATAATCAATGCTGACTTTTATTACTTATGTAATTAAAAATGTAATTAAGGCAATCAAAGGGTAGCATAGTGTTGCTAGATGAAGTTTCAAATGCTACCATGCAGTAATACTCCTATCACATTTATTCTATCTTTTTTCTAAATGCTTGTAAATATACAAGGTATACCATCAATTATGTTTTGCAAAGCTCTCTGCAAATCCAGTTTTGCTGAGAGGAAATAATTAGCTACTTTCCCAGTTTGACTCTTAAGATCTCTTGACATTGAAGAATTACATGAAACTTCTCCAAAGAGATCAACAGCTCTTCATTGGTATTTTTGCATGTCCATGCTGGGGTAGTGAATTATGAAAGCAAGCCACAGCTAATTCTGTATTAATTTAAAATATTGAACTGTAAACTGGGTTAGTTGAACAATTGATTCACAACCACCTCAACCTTCTTTGTTGTACAGACAGCAGATTTCAGAAAAGCGCCCTGAAAGTCCCTCCAGCTGCCTGTGTTGGGTGCATATATGTAATTTACTGTAGGAGTGTTTGGAAATAACTGACTATTGTTCCCTATTTGGAAGGATAACATAAAATAATTGAAGTCAAATGAAGTTTTGGGTGAGTGAGAACATGAAATTTGACCCCAGAACGTAGGCAAATGAAATGCTTGTGGCTGCAGAAAATGTGAATGAAATAAACAACTCAAAATGTTCAAAAACTACAAGAACAATACAGAAAAAAACATTTTAAAAAGTTGCTTTATAGCCAAGAATGTTAACGTGCTCCTTTGTGCCAAGCATGTCTTACAGGTATTATTGGTTTTGACCAAACAGTGATCAAATTTTACAGAATTTCAACATAATAAAAAGTATCATAGAACACTGTTGGAGCTAACAGCCTTATTCAAGATCAGGAGGTGGTAACAAAACATGTGTTTTATTGCAGTTTTTATTGACAGTGAATTCTTGCTAGCTATTTTCCTTAAGCTCTGATATTGTATGGTTGAAGGGCACCCTTATGTCTTTTGAAAGTAACTGCAATAATAAATTGCTGGGTTCAACAGCCTTCCAAGCAAGAAAATAAACTATCTTCTTGTACCTGTCTTCTGGATCCTCTTCTGGCAGATAACCAGACCTTATTTTATAAATTTCATTTAAAATACAGTGTTCTGTTCTAAAATATAGTTGTCCTATTGAAATTTCTCACATTACTGACACTGCAAATTAGCAAAAACGTTTCAATTCAGCTCTTGTTGAAGCAAACGATGAAGCTATGCTCTGCTATGCTGGTTTCAGACAAAGCTGTGGTAGAGAAGGGAGCAAAGGGCTGGAAGCATCATGGTAGCCCCTGTACTGCGTGTAGCTGATGGTTCTTACTTAATAAAATACTACTGTCATGGTCTATTTTTTATTACAGCTGAGACTTTGGACTTTAGTGTGGCAACATTGAAGTAAAGCCACATAGTCTCCATGGCACCGATAAAACTATGTCTACTTTGCTGTGTTAAACAAGTCCCTGGGACTGTCCGTGTGACCCTGTCTCATGCACCAAGTGGAAGAGCTTGTATTCCCAGTGCTCTGGTTTGGCTTCTCACCATTCCTGGACTACAGGCTCCTGCAGCCTGCTGGTTTCTGCTGTTTGGTCTAAGCTGCTAGCGATCACACATTATAGCTGATGAGGAATGAAATGGTATCAGTCTTGCCTATATGTGCAATCTTGGTATCAAGACATCTTGTCTGCGGCTCTGATGCTTGTGGTTGCTAGGCAAAATTGATGGTTTCTGCCTTGCAGACACTTTCCTAGGGCCTCAAGACACCTCTAGACAAGCACATTTACATGCCATTGATCTGGAGGAAGAGAAGAGAAAGGAAGATTCTGCTATAAGACAGATTGGGGCAGTTCCCAGGGCCAGGAACAGATAAACTGCTTGAAGGAATATTCTGGTCAGGCTACACCAGTTTGACAGTATGAAGCTACTGGCTTTAATCTGCTGACAGCAGTCTATGTAGATCCCCTCACTTAATTCCCAGCATGGTTTGTTCATTGCATAGGGAATCTGGATGTCTCTCACAGAACTAGGTACTTCATGCCACGATAATTTGTCTAGGAGTTAAGTGTGTTACACCTTGAAGTGATGGTGAACTGGTTCAACTGGGTATGAAATAGTGGTAGTAGATAACACCATTTCCATGGGGATAGATTTTCTCCCTTACTTTTGTTTGAAAAGTTCAACCCACATTAAAATAATCTGCATCAGAGTGAATCTAATCTTTCAGTGGTAAAAACTCTGTCTGCTGATGCGATAATTATGTTGCTGGGTAAGTAAAGTGAAAGAAGACCTAACTTTTAAAATACAGATGCTTTAAATATTCCCAGAGCAGAGCTTTCTTTTCACAGAATCACAGAATATTAGG
>NW_010168327.1:0-11411 GCF_000695765.1 Mesitornis unicolor
AGAGGCACTCTTAATGTTCTTGGTTTTTTAAACTTTATTTATTAGTACCTTAATTTCCTTTATCAACCAGTGTCTCCTAGTCTATCTGCAGTTCTTCAAAATGTACTAGGATGTATCAGTGTGCCAGGATTTTTCAGCTCCAATTATTAAGTTGGCTGCCATTATAAAGAAAACATGTCCTTGAGTGCATTCCAGATTGAGCCCCCTTGTAACACTAGTTTAGACAGATCTGGTATTCCACTTGCCCATACCAGGGCTGTTATTGCATCCTCTGTTTCTGTGGGAATTTCTTCCTCCAGTCTTTGTGTATTCTGTAACATAAAAATTATCACCTCTACAGCTCTTGATTCATGTATTAGTAATTGCTCTTCTGTATTATTAAAAGTAATCTGTGCATCTAATTTGCTTAGTACCCATCAAGACCATCAGACATTCCAGCATATATAAAAATTGATGTGTTACCCATTGTTTACCTAGCTTAAATTTTAAAGGCTGTAAAAAGGGGCAATTTTCTTGTTTCCCTGTGGCACCAATAACATTCACAGTTTAATGACTAAAATTTTCCTTACAAGTATTAAACACAGAGTAAGTAGCTCCTGTATCAGCTAAAAAAAAATTCTAATTCATCATTCCCCAGCCTCAAGGTAACCAGCGATTCAGCTGGGGATGATTCCCCGTCTCTTTCAGGCCACATCATTTGATATCATTAGTTTAATATCCTGCAAAGATGAATCTAAATTCTCTGCCACCTTTTCTGAATCCTCCCTATATGTTCCAGTGTTGGAGGTTTTATGAATGAAAATGGACATGATTATATAGAATTGTGTAATTTAGAATGACGACCTTAAAATGACATCGGGGACAAAGAATGAGGAAGTACAGTGATGTGGCAAGAGAAGAACCCAGAAGTAAACGAACCGGAAGCGGATGCGGGCAGTAACGCGTGTATAAGATAGTAACCAATCATGTATTAGCTTAGACAGCGTGGACACATATATGTAACCAATAGAAATGCTTATATAGGATGACTAAGGGATTTTGGACTAAAAAAGCGCAGCTTCTGATTAAATAAAGGTCTTCGATTTATAACTCTTATAGAGTTGTCTCGGAGTCCATAGGTCGTCTTGCATTCCAGCCGTCTCTCCACACTTTCAAATCAGTCACCGAGAAAGGAACTTTAACCCACGCCGGCTCTCTGACTGGTCCTACAGCCTGGCTCAAGGGTACTTGTAGTACTGCCCCCCCCCACCTCAGAGTTCTTGCTATAGGGCTAAGAGTCTTTCCTTTCAGGTTCCTACTCACCATTAACACCTCTTTCAACTTCCCTATTCTCTACATCTCGGTACCACCAAAAAATCTGTATTATCTTCCTCTTCTATCAATCAGCTCCTTATATTACTTTCACCTTTTACCAACACTACATGCAGAACAAAAACATTTTGGCTTTTCAATTAGCTTAACAACTCTCTCAATAACACCAAAGAATGGAAAGGAACATTACACACGCGCGCACACACACACACTTGCTGTTGGCTGAAGCAACAAGCACAACAAATGATACGGGTGGGGGAGGAGGGAGGGAGGGCATACAGAGACCAGCTCTGTAGGCGCCTCAGTTAAATTGCTCACAATTGCTGCAGCTAAAAATTCTTTCTCATGGTTTTGTACTCATTTTTTACCATCCTCTTTATGGTGGTCATATGCCCAATTAAGCCATACATATCAATAACCGACATTTTTTCGTGCAGTTAGTTTTCATTACAAAGTCATAAAAGTTTTCCTGAGGATGTTATGATGCTTTGGTCCCGACCCTCACCCTCTGAGAATAACAAATACAACCTATTTCCAACTACCCTGGACCCCCACGGGTCTGTTTGAAAATGATACTACTGGTACTGACGTGGGAGGACTAGGGATATCAATCCTTTCAAACATTTTGATAACAGCAATGGTCATGCTTCTGGGCTGGCAGATGGCCAGGGCATTGCTGCTTTTCATGTGCTGCTGTACTGGACAGGCCAAAACTCCAGTGTGAGCTTTAGTCAAAAGGACTATAAGCCTATGTGTGAGCAGGACATCCCAAAGCATCTATGACCGTGGATAGGTCACTAGAGCAGGTACACCTTGAAGCATCAGCAGCAGTGGATAAGGCCATACCAGAACACCTCAAAGCAAACGTAGCCATGTCCACAACACAGCAAGTACATCCCTGAAGGGACTGTAGCCGTGGGTAAGGCCATGTTGGAGCAGGTGCATCTCTGAAGGGATTGTGGCCCATGGATAAGACCGCACTGGAGCAAAATTTTTAGTAAAGCAAGTACCATTGAAGAAGAAACTTGCTCATTAAAAATATATTCCTGATAAAATGTACTTGAGGTACAGGAAGAGATTATCTGGGTGCAGTTCTCCTGAAACTGAACTGAAAAAGGCTTCCCAGGAAAGGATATTAGATCATAGTCATGGTAGAGTAAGTGCAGAGCCCCCATGTTGGTGGGGCTGTGAAAGGGCTGCCAAGGGAAAGTGAGGGCAGCCAACAGCTTTCAGTCCTGACCACTTGTATGTGGGAGCCCTAGCTGGCAAATGTCTGTTTTGGACCTGGTCTTTGCCTAGGGTGAGGAGGCAGGTGCGGGTTAGGTGGTGGAGCAAGTGCAGAGCCCCAGTGTTGGTGGG
Organism: Mesitornis unicolor; assembly: GCF_000695765.1. Lineage (NCBI taxonomy): Eukaryota > Metazoa > Chordata > Aves > Mesitornithiformes > Mesitornithidae > Mesitornis > Mesitornis unicolor. The sequence goes on from NW_010168327.1 coordinate 2,671, forward strand.
TCTGTGAAGGGGCTGACAAGGGAAGCTGAGAGCTGCCAAAAGCTTTCAGTCCTTGCCACTTTTACCTGGGAGCCATAGCTGGCAGTGATCTGTGTTGGACCTGGGCTCTCTGTAGGATTATGGTGAGGTTGAGGGTTAGGGTCTGGTGAGAATAAAAGCACAGAACCCCAGTGTTTGTGGTGTGCAAAAGGTCTGCTTAGGATGAGGACAGAGAGAAATCACAGAGTCCCAGTGTTTGTGGGGCTGTGATGCAGATGCCAGGAGGTGAGGGCTGACAAAAGCTTTCTGTACTGACCGCTTTTGCATGTGAGCCATAGGTGGAGGGAAAATATTCCATGTTAGAACTGTGCTCTGTCTAATCTTAGAGTTAGGGTGAGAGTTAGGGTAGGAAGAATGAGCAGAGCCCCAGTGTTAAAGGGACTGACAAGGGAAGCTGAAGGCCTTTTAAATTTTTCAGATCTGGTGACTTTTGTGGGGGGGCATATTTGGCGGGGGAGGGGGTGTGTATGACCTGGGCTCTGTCTAGGGTGAGGGTTACAGTTAGGGTAGAAAGAAGGGGCAGAGCCTCACTTTTTAAGGAGTTGCCAAAGGAAGCTGAGGGCTTCTAAGAGTTTTCAGTGCTGGCCACTTTTACCTGCATACTAGAGCTGGCGGGGGTCCGTGTTGGACCTATGCTCTGTCTATTCTTAGGGCTAGTATAGAGGGTGTAAGCACAGAGCCCCAGTGTTTGTGGAGCTGTGAAACAGTCACCAGGAGAAGGAGAGGGCTGGAAAAAGCTTTAGGTCCTCACCACATTCGCATAGGAACCATAGCTAATGGAGGTCTGTGCTTGACCTGTGCTCTGTCTACAGTCAGAGTAAGGGCAGAGAGAAAAGGCAGAGCCCCAGTGTTTGTGGGGCTCCAAGGGGGCTGCTAAGGGAAGGTGCAGGGGGCTACCAAAAACTTTCTGTCATGGCCACTTTTGTAAGGGAGACAAAAGTGGAGGGAGGGGGTTGGTGTTGTACCTGATCTTATGATTAGGCTGAAGTTTAGAGTTGAGAGAAAGTGCAGAGCCCTGGTGCTTGTGTGGCCACAAAGGGGCTGCCAAGAGAAGCTGAAGGCTGCCAAAAACTTTCAGTCCTGGCCATTTTTGCATGGGAGGCTGTTACCCAGTGCTACAGGGACAGACAGGTTCCTTTGGGGATCCTTAGCAGATTGATGAAGGCACTAAGTTGTAGCTAGAATTAAAGCTTTATTGGTTTTGACAGAATTTTATGATTATGAGAGCAGGAAAATGAGCTCGTTCCACCTGTCTGTCATCCAGTGAGTGTCTGCTGGTTATTTAAACTTCAAACAGTTTCAGGTAGGGCTTTATCCCATTTTCCTGTATATAAACCTAGCCCTAGAGCCTTTTTTCAGTAGATCATTTCACCTCTTGATTGTGTTGTTACTTTGGGGTCTATAGGGCAGGTGGAACACCCAGGCAACTCTGTTATGTTCACACCATTCCCAGGCAATTTTATTTTTGGAGTGCCATTGTCAGACTGCAAGGCAGAAGGCACGGGAGTGTCAGCAAACCATTAAGTCCTTCCACCGTGGTAAGACTATCAGCTTCCTGGCAAGGAAAAACTTTTCCTAAGCCTGATATTATTTCAACTCCAGTAAGGATATAACACCACCCCTCAGGTGTTTGAGGAAGAGGTCCAACAATCAGTTTGCCAGGTGGACCAGGAGATTTTACTGTCTCTGAGATTAGTAAAGGTTCACCCTTCCTTACAGTGTTTTTAGATTTCTGCACATATCTCACAGCTGGAGATGAGGTCATGTGCTTGTCAAATTGTTAGTGTCCACTCCCTCGTATGTATTTATTTAAGTAAATAATCTGTGCCAGTATGTCCGAACAAAGTATACAGCCAGTGGGCTAATCGGTTCCATTTAATAGAATCAGGATTTATAGCAATATTAATTCAAGCTAGCCAGTCATCTTTAGGATTGAGTTGAGTTTCCTTAGTGTTAACTTTTTGTGGGCAGATACATGTCCTATTTGAAGAGGATGGGACAAAGTTAATTGATATATTTTTTTCCCAATACAAGCATCCACAAACTTCTTTTTTCCCTACCTGCTAGTCATGTTGCTGTCAATTTCCAAGCCACTGGGTGGCTCCAGCATAAGAATCAGTATAAACTCTGTTGGCTCCAGCTTCAAAGGCTCGTGTGACAGCCATTAACTCAGCTAATTGGGCAGAACCTTTTATTTCCTTGGTTAACTGCTTTTCCATCTGCAGAAATGGCTACAGCTTTACCTAACGAAACACCATTTCTGAAGTGAGCACTTCCATCTACAAACCATACTCCTAAAGTATTACTGGAGTCAAAAGAGGGAGGCATCTTGTATAGGAGAGGATGGCACATCTCTCTCATATTTCTGTGGCAGTCTTATTTGAGTTATGATTTCAGTTAGGGTCCTTCCTGAATGATCATCTCCTGGGAAGACAGTGCAATGATGTATGTAAAGTGCCCACCGCTGAATGCTAGACTTCTGGACAACCCCTAGGGGCAATTCTTGGCTTTCTATGATAACTTTCAGAATGGGAAGAGGGGTATATAAAATGACTGTACGATTTATATTGAGGTTTTCTGTTTCCTTCAGAGCAGTATAAGCTGCTATTAGCACTTTTTCATATGAGGTATAATTACATTGTGAACCCTGCCAGTGATGTGACCCAAATTTTATGGGGTAGGTGCACTGAGCACCATTTTCTTGCCATAGGACGTATCCATAACTGTGTTCTTCCACTGTGAGGTGTAAATGAAATGGAGCAATAGTATGAATGGGACCTAATGATTGGTATATTTGAACTTCCTCCACTAGAGTGTGCAGTGCAGCTTCGTGACTGGGAGTCCATTCCCAGATTTGGTTTTTCTTAAGTAAATTATACAGAGGCAGAGATATTTGCACAAACAATGGGATATGGTCCCTCCAAAACCCTAGTGAGCCTAAACACTCTCACAAAGATTTCTTGTCTGCGGGAGAAGACATATTTAGCAGGATGTCAATTGTTGAGGTTGGGACTGACTTACTACCGCCTATCCATCTGATCTCCAAAAAAGATGACCTCCTGACTGTGGCCCTGGCATTCTTCATGAGGTATTTCCAGCCCTAATGAGGTTAGGTGTTCCCAAACTTTTGTAGAAGCTTCACAGACTGTTTCTTCAGTAGGACATCCTATTAAAATGTCCTCAATATACTGCAGTAAAGTTGTATTGGGGGTAGTGGGCAGTTCTGTAATTCTTTGGCTAGAGTGGAATGAGCTATAATGGGTGAGTGTTTAAATCCTTGAGGGAGCTGAGTAAAAGTATCTTGCCAACCCTTACATGTAAAAGCAAAACATTCTTTATTTTCAGGTTGTATGGGTACCATAAAAAAACATGTCTTTAACATCTAAAGTAGCCATCCAGGGAAAAACATTGTTTTCTAATTCTTGGACTATATCCACGGTTTAGGGCACTGCAGCAGTTAATGGCCCTGTGTGGCTATTCAAGCAACAATAATCTATTGAGAGTCACCACTTCTCATTAGGTTTCTTAACAGGCCATAATGGAGAATTAAAAGGGCAGTGCATTTCTTCTATGATACTGTGTTTAAGGAGATCTTGAATTACAGCAGATTTGTGTGCCTCAAAAGATATATGGTACTGTTTAGCGCATGTAATGACAGAGGGCGGTAAAGTTGGAGCGGCTTGTAAAAGAATTATTACTGCTGGCCCTGGCAGTGTTTCTTCATTAGTTGTTCCAATAGCCCATTTACTGTTGCCCTGTATCCAGCTTTTGCCTCGTAGAATATCCATGCCCAATATATTTAGATTTCCTAATAGCATCTGATATTTTCAGACAGGACCAAAGGGAAGTTCCAATTTTACCTCAAAAATTGAATAAGGAACCCCTACTCCATTTACCCCGGTTACTAATATTTTCTGATGTTTCAGAGGAATGGCTCCAGGATGTGATTCTGCTTTAAACATGGATAGATCAGCTCCAGTATCTATGAGGAAATCAGTTTTTAATTTATCATTACTGTGACCCAAAAGGGTGGGACTCGATCCTTGAGTAGTGGAGGGTAGGTACCTCTACCAGTCCGAACCACTTGTCTAGTTTCCCTGATATTGCTTTCTGATAGGAAACAAATCAAGATATTTTTGCAGTTTAAAGGGGTTTCCATTTATGGGAGGAACATTAGAATCATAGAATCGTAGAATCGTTTGGTTGGAAAAGACCTTGAAGTTCAAGTCCAACCATAACCTAACTCTAACAAATCTGGAGCTAAACCATGTCCTTTAGTATCACATCAATGCAATTTTTGAACACCTCCTGGGATGGTGATTCATCCACTTCCCTGGAAAGCCTATTCCATCATTTAATCACCCTCTCAGTGAAATAGTTTCTTCTAATGTCCAACCTAGACCTCCTCTGGTGCAACTTGAGGCCATTTCCTCTTGTCCTGTCACTAGTTACATGGAAGAAGAGACCCACACCCACCTCACTACAACCTCCTTTCAGGTAGTTGTAGAGGGCAATAAGGTCTCCCCTCAGCCTAGGCTAAAAAACCTCAGTTCTCTCAGATGCTCCTCCTAAGTCCTATGCTCCAGACCCTTCACCAGCTTCGTTGCCCTTCTCTGCACCCGCTCCACTTCAACATTGTTCTTGTCGTGAGGGCCCCAAAACTGAGCACAGTACTCAAGGTGTGGCCTCACCAGTGCTGAGTACAGGGGGACAATCACTTCTCTTCTGCTGCTGCTTACACTATTTCTGATGCAAGTCAGGATGCTGTTGGCCTTCTTGGCCACCTGGGCACACTGTTGGCTCATATTCCCCCAGCTGTCGATCAACCCTCCCAGGTCCTTCTCCCCTGGGCAGCTTTCCAGCCACTCATCCCCAAGCCTACAACATTGCATGGGGTTGTGACCCAAGTGTAGGACCTGGCACTTGGTCTTGTTGAACCTCTCACAATTGGCCTTGGCCCATTGATCCAGCCTGTCCAGGTCCCTCTGCAGGGCCTGTCTACCCTCAGGCAGATCGACACCCTCCACACAATTTTGTGTTGTCTGCAAACTTACTGAGGGTGCACTCGATCTCCTCGTCCAGGTCATTGATAAAGATAGTAAACAGAAGTTGCCCCAACACTGAGTCCTGGAGAACACCACTTGTGACTGGCCACCAACTGGATTTGACTCCATTCACCACCACTCTTTGGGCCTGGCCATCCAGCCAGTGTTTTACCCAGTGAAGCATTCACCCATCCAAGCCATGAGCAGCCAGTTTCTCCATGAGAATGCTGTGGGAAACAGTGTGAAAGGCTTTACTAAAGTCCAAGTAAATAACATCCACAGCTTTTCCCTCATCCACTAAGCAGGTCACCTTGTCATAGAATGAGATCAGGTTAGTCAAGCAGGACCTGCCCCTCCTGAACCCATGCTGACTGGGCCTAATCCCCTGGTTGTCCTGCACATACTGCATGATGGCACTCAAAATTATTTGCTCCATGACTTTCCCTGGCACTGAGGTCAGACTGACAGGTCTGTGGTTCCCTGGGTCCTCCTTCCAGCCCTTCATGAAGATGGGTGAAGATGGGTGAAGATGGGTGTCACATTTACACTGGAACAGGCTGCCCAGAGAGGTTGTGGAGTCTCCTTCTCTGGAGTCATTCAAAACCTGCCTGGACGCGTTCCTGTGCAACCTAGTCTAGGTGTTCCTGCTCTGTCAGGGGAGTTGGATGATCTTTTGAGGTCCCTTCCAACTCCTAATATTCTGTGATTCTGTGATTCTGTGATTTGCCAGTTTCCAGTCAACTGGTATCTCCCTGGTCAGCCATGACTGCTGGTAAATGATGGGAAGTAGCTTTGTGAGCACTTCCATCAACTCTCTCAGTACCCTTGGGTGGATCTCGTCTGGCCCTATAGACTTGTGGATATCTAAACAGTGGAGCAGGCCACTAACCATCTCGTATTGTGGGGACTTCATTCTGCTCCCCATCTCTGCCTTCCAGCCTATGGAGCTGGGTACCTAGAGAAAAATTGGTCATACTGCTGAAGACTGAGGCAAAGAAAGCATTAGATAAAGATGTGGATAGCTTTTCCTCCTTTTCTCCTTCTTTCACTAGCAATTTCTGTTTTTCAGTAGGCAAACCGTGAATTAAGTCTTGCTGTAGACCTTATTTATGCAGTCATGCCACCACTTGTTTCTCTTAGATTGCTCACTTTCAGTGTGATTAGGAAGATCCCTAATGACATTATATTGTTAATTTAAATTGACTTCATGGTCTTGTGGGGCACTTGTTCAAACTTCAGGTGGAACAGAGGTAGTTAGGACCCGGTGCTGCTCCCTTCTTATGAGAGGGTCAGTGCATACTTCTTGCATAACAGTTTGTCAAGCACTTGTGAAAAGGGGGTTTCTGCAGGCAAATTCTGGTGTATTTGCATAAATACTAATTTAGCTCATGCTGAAGAAGAACATACAGTTGCTAGTCCCTTCTTCCCCTCCCTTATATAATCCTGGTGCCAAAGGGAAGAAAGTCCAGAAAATTGAGGAAAAAAAAAAGGAAACAAATTGATTATTATTGGTATGCATGGAATAATTGGGCATATGACCACCTGTCCTGGTTTATCTGGACAGAATTTTAGAGTCAGTTTTCTACTGAGGAAAACTGCAGTTTTGTAAGGACTACAGCACTCTATTTCATGGGAACAAAGTGTCGTGGTTTAGGGCTGGGCTGGCTACTAAATCCTGGACAGATGCTCTCTATTAATGCCTCACTCCTCCGCAGAGGGGAAGAGAAAGAGAATAAGGGAGAGAGACTTTACGGGTTGGAAAAGGAAATGAGCAGATTTAATTAAACAATAATACTAATACTACAGGATAATAATGTAAATAGGAAAATAACTAAATATATACAAATATGTACAAATATATATATAAAACCTATATAAAATCCTCCCCCCACTCTCCCCCCCGCCAATGATGATTACATCAACAGAGGCTCTGCAGAGCAGGGCACTGGAAAAGTCCCAGTCCGGACCCAGCAGCAGGTGGGAGCAGGATGCATGAACTGGATTCAGGAACACACGGATCTGGATAAGAGGCAGAGGAACTATCGAGGTTCTACTCAGACTTTGGCCATCCCAGAAAAAGGGGGAAGAGAAGAAAAGAGCAAGATCAGGATTGGAGGCAGATGAACTTCCTTTTCCAGATGAGAAGAGTTCTGCTTGGACTTTGGCCATTGCAGGAGCAGAGCAGGAGGGAAGGGGTCGGGACGGAAGGAAGGGTTGAGACCCTCATGATCCCTCAGCTTTATACTGTGGGATGGAATACCTCGTTGGCCAGTTTTTGGTCTGCTCCTCCCTGCAGGTGCAAATACGACACCCATGGTGAGAGAGTGGCCTTGTCATTATCACTTGTAGAAGTACACACTTGTCTGGAAAAACATGCCTCTAGTTTCAGCAAGTACAGCCACTTAGAAGAGACTGAGCTGAAAAGTAAAATCACTAAATAGAAAATTAGTTCTATTTAGCTCAAACCAGGACATTCCACCCCTTATTCCATACCACTTTCGTCATACTCAGGTCACTACTGTGTACACAGAAGTTCATTAAGTTCACTTAATTCACAGTTGTAGATTTGCATCTATCATAGCAGTCTCTCAGGTCAAAAGAGAATATTCGTCGTGGTTCGTGCCCACAGGTTACAGGTTCACCTCGAAATGTTTCTGGACACCACTTGATAAAGCTAGATGCGGTCATCTTCACTGCATTGTCCTGAAAGTCACTCAATGAACACTGTTAGTATTATGTAGCAATTAACATCATACACCTCAAAACTGAGTATTCTCACCCAGAGTTAAATTCCCTTGAGGTACACATTGTACTTCACCATCCTTTAGCATCGCCCACCAAGTACATCCAGGTCCTTGAGCGAAAGCAATCCCACAAATGGGTTTGCCTTTGCCCACAGCAGGAAAAAAACCAAACAGTTTTCCCCAACAAATTCCTTTCATGCACCACAGGGAGTTTACCCTCTTCTACTGTATGTAAAAGATCTGATTGAGCAGGACCTGCTCTATTAATGGATCTCCTGGTGTTAACTAACCAGGTGGCTTGTGCTATAATGTTTGTCCCAATTTTTAAAATTCCGCCACCCATTGCTTTCAGGGTAGTTTTTAACAATCCATTGTATTGTTCAATTTTCCCAGAGGCTGGTGCATGATAGGGGATATGATATACCCATTCCATACCATGTTCTTTGGACCAGTTATCTATAAGATTGTTTTTCAAATGAGTCCCATTGTTCAATTCAGTTCTCTCTGGAGTCCCATGTCACCACAAGACTTGCTTTTCAAGACCCAGAATGGTATTCCTGGCAGTTGCATGAGGCACAGGATATTTCTCTAGCCATCCAGTGCTTGCTTCCACCATAGCACTTACCCTGGCGGGTTTGAGGCACTGTGATATAGTCAACTTGCCAGGCCTCCCCATATTTATATTTCAGCCATCGTCCCCCATACCACAAAGGTTTTAACCGTTTAGCTTGCTTAACTGCTGTGCATGTTTCACAATTGTGGATAACTTGCGCAATAGCGTCTATAGTTAAATCCACCCTTTGGTCACGAGCCCATCTGTATGTTGCATACCTTCCTTGATGACCTGAAGAGTCATGGGTCCATGGAGCCAAAAACAGTTTACCTTTATGTTCCCAGTCTAAATCTGTTTGGA
>NW_010168328.1:0-5839 GCF_000695765.1 Mesitornis unicolor
TATACTCTCTATATATTATAACTTCTCTTTGTTACACTGTTGGTGATTGTGGTAAATCACACAAAATGCAATGTGTGTATGTCAATTAATGAACCAAAGCTTTTCATGTTCAGGGAGGATAAATGCGTTTGAAGGGTGTATCACTATTTGCTTTGGTACCTGCAGGAGGCTCAGGGTGGAAGAAGAGGGCTTCCTTTGAAGCACCTATTGCTTTGTAATCTGAAGAACTGTGTATTTAATGGCTCCTGGGAAGAGAAGTCCTCTAGTGGAGGCTATCAGAAAAGCTAGGTTATGTACATCAAGCCTTAAGTCTTTTACAGGGTTTAAAAAAAAAGCAACAAACAAAAATAGTGGTGCTTCCTCTGTGTGGGTGGCAGAGGTACGTACTTTGGAGAAGATCCTTAATTCACCTCCCTGCTGTTTCTGTGAAGTCTTAACTGATCGTGTTATGTGGTGTTGAAACAGCCCGTGAATCTGAATTGATGGTGCAATTGCTGATACATTCTTAGTTGTATTTAATCTCAACTTCCCTAGCTACAATATTTGCTGCCTTGTGAAACTTCTGTTGCATTTACTCCGTTGTGGTGAGTTATTTTATCTCCCTCACTGCAGCAGGATCAAGCAGTGGACAGATGCTGCTGGCTGTGGGTGTTTTGCAGTTTGTGGAGACCTCTGTCAGCACCGAGAAGTGAAAAGGGTTTCCAGTCCTTTGCAGTTAGTTGGTCTGTGCTTGATCCTATAAAGGGGCTTTACTGGTCCAGTTGTCTAGAAAGGACAAGGAAGGTTTTCCATCTTTGTGCAAACAGACTTCTGGCTGTGAATTTTTCCATCTTTTTCTGGAGCAGTGCAGATTAGATTCAGTTAAAGATAGCCTGTAGGCCGCACCGGGCCTGTCGGCGCTCCCATTGTCATTGCATTATCCCAGATGCCTGTTTTTGTATTCCCTTCACAATGTCAGGATTAAAGCTATTGCCAGATTTGGGGAGAGAAAATTCAATTTCTTCTGGTCAGACTGTCAGGCTTTGTTTCTTTTTATCATCTTCCGCTGTGGAAGCTGGCATGGTTTGTTTCAAAAGATTACAGAGGCTCCTCTTTAACATATCCTCTGCCTGAGAGAGGTAGGGTGATGGTGGTGTCCTCCATCTGCGCTGTTCTTGCATAGTACAGTGACAGGCTGCAGTTTTTTGGAAGCAGTTTGCTGTGAAGGTGTTGGAAGTGTTCTGTGGCCTGGGATGTTTTGGCGTGAGTGGAATAGGTGTCCTGGGAAGCTTGAGCTACGTGCATGTTCAAATGTATGGATGGATGCATTGCAGAACCTGGGCTTAGTGACCCAGGTGAAAGCTTCCATACCTATGCTCCAGTATTCCTAAATCAATAAGAAGGATTGTTTGTCTGTCTTAACTTATTTTAGAGTTCTGTTTCCAGCTTTGTCTCTTGTCATTTGTCAGTATCTTGAACCAAGAAAAATGTTGGTTAACAGTTCTTCCTGCCAGAATGCGCAATGGGAATTAACCTTTTCCTTTTGCTGGTATCTGAGCTAGTTGGAGATAGTTCAAAGCCTAGCTTTACCTTCTACTTTCCATCCCTCTGACTTGCCCTGGGGAAGATGCCTGAAACTAGATTTCTCCTTGGCCTTTGTCTGAAATGGATGCTGGTGCTGCATGTGTGTGTATGTTGGCTCATGGGCTGGGGGGAGAGGGTGAAGCCCAAGAACAGCTTTGGGTGACAGGGTATGTGGAGTCTGGCCGCACTGCCTTTGTAGTCTCCTGTTGTTGATCCCTGATAATGAGGCAGCCTCCAGCCCTCTCTGGATGAAGTCGTACACAGGCATTTAATAATATTTGTACTTTCAATAGTCACCTTTCTTACAATTTTCTGAGGCTGAATATTTGGATTAACTGTTTCAGGGATGAATTTCTACAATATTCTGTATGTTGTCAATGACGTACAACATTCAAAAGCTGGTGTCTGTTGCTGTTGAATGATAAGGCAATAGTGGGACAGGATTTCTACAGAAGTGGAGAGCTGTGGCTACACTGGTCACTGCAGGTTTGGGAAGCAGCCTTGTAAACACTTGGGCATATGTTGGTGTTGACTGATGGGGCATAATTCAGTGGGGTGTAGTCAGTGGTGAATTTTGGGACAATTCTTTGCAGGTGGTTATATGGGGCTCAGGACTGTTCATATACTCTATGCCTGAGAGCCTCACACATGAGGCTGGCAGCTTTGTCAAGCCTTGGAGATGCCATTTCTCCTTGAGTCTGGAGAGACAGAACTGATGCAGGCAGTAGCAATCAGCCTGTGGAAACCACTCACTGCCACAGGATCTGATATTCATCATTAGTTATGGGAAACCCAGTGTGATGTGAGAGGTGGGGAATGTGGAGAGGGCCTGGCAGGTTTAGTACGGAGCCCACTGACCTCCAGCTGCGCACGTGCCCGTGTGCACAGCGCTCCTGCTGCTGCAGGTTTATGTAATGTGTTTTCAGGACTTCATTTTCCACTAGATTGAAAGCAAAGCCACTGTTGATTTTCTCCAAAAAGATCTATTTGAAAGTGCAATTGCCTGGAATTACATGGTGGCAGCGAGAGGCCAGACCTTGCTGTAAATAACTTTCTTCTCAGCCAAACATGTTGAGCTGTGCCGTCTACCGCTCGTTCTCTTTAGATGGTTTCAATTGAACGGAGTTTTTTTGGTATTTTTCTTTTATGCTTTGTTTATTCTTCTCAGGAGCTGATTCTCATTTTCCTAGCTTTCCTGCTTTTGCCAAATGATGTGATTATGGTGGACAGGGCAGCTCCCCATTCACAGTAAAATTTCGGTGTGTTTTTTATAGCACAAGGCTATATTTGGCCTGATGTACCTTTGCTGCTGCCCTGGGTGTGCTGGTGCTTTGTCTGTCTCTGTGCCAGCAGGCAACGGCAGCACGTAAGTTTTGGTGGTGATTAGCATCTTCAGGCTAGTGAGAGATGGCATCGTAGGAATGTGCACTTGTTTTACCCTCATTTAATAACACACCATTCACACCACTGTCCAGTATCAGGTTTTCAATTTAATTTTCCTGAGCTGTGAGATGCCTTCCTGTCATGAAAATGCTGTGGAGCATTTTCTCCACAGTCCTAATGCATCTTCTTATTAAACCTCATATTCCCTGTTGAAGACCCAGCATCAGTAGTTGATGCGTGTTCATCTTTGAAGCCGTTAGTCTCCAACAGTGGATTGCTAGCCTGGATCAGAGGGTGCTCCTATGTTCTCCCTGTTGTGGTGGCTGAAAGGGATCGGAGCTGTTTTGGCTGTAGACACCAGTATAGTAGAGTGCAGAGTCAATATTAGCTTTTAAAACTAATTTTTAATGGGAAAAGTACATTCTTGTAGTGGAGGGCTTAATATCTAACCTGTACTAGAGATCTGTATTGCAGGAGAAGAGGGGAACGAGTGTGTGAAGGAAAGAAAGGGGCACAGGTAGGGCTGAGTACTGCTGTATTGGGTAAGGGAAACCTGACTCAGTGGCAGTGTGTGGCAGCAGGGAGGATGTGTCTGTGGGGATGGGACAGAAGTAAGAGTGAAAGCAGGGCTGAGAGGAGTGGGGGATTATTTGTGAGGGAGTATTGAGCTTACCAACATCACGAGTTTTTAGTATCTAATCTTTTTGTTTCTCCCTTTAGCCATGGAGCGTACCCTTTCTGGTTCAATGTTCCTTTTCCATGCAAACGTACACATCCATCACATTTCAAGTTCACTGTTTGCTTTTTTGTTTTGTTTATTTTTAAGCCAGCTGATTCTTAATACTTACTAATTCTTTATTCTTGCAGTTTCCTGATCTCTCCCAGTATTTTTCTTTTCCCTCCCCTCAAGTTATGGTGCCTAGAATTAGTGTGTTTGAGATGGGAGTTGCCATGGATTGATACTTGGACAAGCTTTTGTGTACCCTGGTCATTTACATATGCATCATACACTGGCTTTTTTTTCTACTGTATTGTGCTACAGGTTCCTCTTCATTTTGCTCCCTCCTAGACCCTCCCTTCTATTCCCCTTCAATGTCTAGTCTAGGTGATCCTGCTGTGGCAGGGGGGTTGGACTGGATGATCTTTCGAGGTCCCTTCCAACTCCTAACATTCTGTGATTCTGTCTGATATTCAGTGAGAAACAAGTGAATAGACTGTGAACCTGATACACAGCCCCTCTGAAACTGAGTGTTAACATTCCTTGCTCACGCAAAAACACTGCTGGTGCTGGGCAAGTGGCGTGGCCATCATCCAGTGCAGAAGTAGCTGGCTTGCCCCAGTGTGGAGGAAAAGGGTTCAAGCAAATTCAAGCTCTTGGCTTTTGCTGTACAAAAAAGGGTCAGGGCCCAGAGCCAGCTAGACTTGGTTTCATCTGGAAGGTGAGTCATTTGGTTTCCCAGAATAGCAGGGGAAAAGGAGCAGAGACACAGCTACAGGCGAGGTGGGAGGAGGCAGTGGTGCTTCCAGGATGGTAATGGAGTTCTAGCTACACGTACAAATTCAGTCGCTGTGCTTGCACTTTCCTTTCCCCGTGAATCAGCTTCTCCACCTGCTGCTGCTGTACCAGCCTTGGCGCCCCAAAGGACCAGGGTTCATTCAGAGGAATAAATTATGGGAAACTGTGATTTCTCAGCCTGGATGGTGCCCCAGCCTCCTGAGCTTTGCTCCCTTAGGAGTCCCTTGCCAGTGGTGCTCAGAAGTCTGGCAGTGGCACCATCTGGCATCAGACAGAGCAAGGGCTGGGTTTATAAAATATTTTTTTAATACACAGTCAGTTTAATAGGACTTCAGAATGACCCACAGCAGAAAACGTTTCCTCCTTGAGATCTTGCTCAGTGAAAGGTAGAGCCAGTTTTTCCTCTGTGCATGTGGTCTGAGGGGCATGCAGATGGTTTTGCAGCTCCCTGTCTCACCTTTCTGTGGGTATTTAAAAATAATCCTCTCCTAGACTGCACATTCTTGCACAGGGATGTAGTCAAGTGAAGCAGGGCCTTGTTCAGACAGTTCTGCTGTGGTAGATCCAGGTTTGCTCCTGGCTCCATCACTGAAAATGATCTCGGGAAAGATGTTTGACCAAAATTTTGAATTACCTGCTTTGATACTGTGGACTACTGATGTCCAGTGATAGGACAAGGGGCAATGGTCCCAAGCTGGAGCACAGGAGGTTCAAGCTGAAGAGAAGGAAAAGCTTTGTGAGTGTGAGGGTGGCAGAGCATGGCCCAGGCTGCCCAGAGAGGTTGTGGAGTCTCCTTCTCTGCAGACACCCAAAGCCCTGGCCGTGTTCCTGTGTGACTGCTCTGGTGATCCTGCTGTGGCAGGGGTTGCACTGGGGGAGCTTTCCAGGTCCCTTCCAACTCCTGACATGCTGGGATTCTCTAATGTCCGTTCCCTCTTTCTTAGCCCCATCTGATACAGCACAGTCCCGTCCTCTTTGCCTCTCTGTACTTTGCAGTAGGCGCTGTAATCATGGGTCAATGACAACCAGCCAAGAGTGGATGTTGAAATGAAGCTCTTAGTGAGCGCTCTGGAAAAGATCAGCCATCAGTTCAAACTATAGTTTCCTCACGTGCAAAAGGGGTGAGTTTTGCTCTTCTCACAGCTCACTTGCCTCCAGCTGAGCCAAGGGCACAGAAATAGACCACGCAGCATGGATTCTGGAAAGTGAAGTTGATTATATTTTTTTTTAAATCTCTCCTTCTTTATAATCTGCCATGTTACTAATAACATGGGCTGACTTTTGTTTTTAATATCTGATTTTTATCTTGACTGCATTCCCTTAACCTTTCCTCAGAGATTTTATTTTCTAAACCTTTGATGGATTTTGCTGCCTTCC
>NW_010168328.1:5860-8283 GCF_000695765.1 Mesitornis unicolor
TTGGAGGAGAATAAAATAATAATTATAATAATAAAACCCACTGTTTTGCTCGAGGCAATTCGCTGGTTGAGGTTTTCATGTGAACCCAGCCCTCTTAATCCTAGCAAACAGGATTCTCCTCCTAATCTCTAATCCCCGAGTACTTTAGCTATTAATCTCGAGAAGCGTTTTCCCCTCCCCATCTGAGATTAACCCGAGTGGTTACCCATGGCTACTGGCCCTTTTTATTTTATTTTCCTCTTGGTTTCCCATGAGGTTTGAAGTCTCAAGGAGACACGAGCTGGATTCTGGGCCTTTCATCTTGGTGCGTTCGGTTTTGGGGCCTTTCGACACCTTTTGTGTGACTGATTTGATGGGTCCTTGTTCAGCAAGAAAAATGTAGATAACACATCATTGCTTGGCAGCTTCTGCTTGGTCATAGAGAGAAGCATCTGAATCGCTGTTTTTCTTTCAGTGGAACAGGGAGACAGACCTTATTTTGGCCTCAGAAAAGAGAAATTAAAAGAAAAAGTTGTGTGAAATGAAGGAACCCAGTTATAGTGTTTGGCTCCCTTCAGTCCTCCTTTAGACAAGAGTTTTCTTCCCCTGTATTTGCTTTTTGGGAATTATAATGTGAAATTCTGTCTTCTGCTACATTTTTTTCCCCTTCTGAACGTGTCAGGTTTTTAATTTATTCCTCCATGTTGTCATTTACAAGCTTTGAGTGCTCTTTGCTGGTTTGCTCCTGGGACTCTGCTCATGGAGCCAGCCTGTCAGCTTGGGATTCCTGTTGCAGCTTGGGACTCCTATTTCTCTTCTCCTGTGTGGATTGGTATTTCTGGAGGTGTTGGATGGGCTGCCTGCTGCGAACTGATCTACAAGTGTTTGCGTGCTGAGCTGCACCCTATGGGCTGTTATCATACTCCTCTTATTGTGGATCCTTAAGGATTTGGTCTTTGATCTTTGATCTTTTCCCCCTTCAAGTTCATGCCTTCTGCCCAGACCTGACTATTCCTTATAATGTATTAATGTAATGGGAGAGCCATTTCTGAATATATTCTTATTTCCCTAAATGTGGGCTCAAAGCTACACTTGAGACCGACTTCGTTGCTCTGCAATAAAGCAGTTTTGTGAGCAAACCTCCAGTGCATGTTTCTGAGAAGTCTCCTCAGTGTCAGTGTGGTTGCAGACAGCTTTCGTGAGGGCTGTTGGCAGTCGTGAAGGCAGCAGCCTTGAGCTGGGGTGAGGGTGTGTGCTGGTGGGGCTGGTGAACAGCATGAAATGTCCTACAGGAGAGGGCTGCATTAACCATTAACTGAGGACACTGCTCTGTAGCCCTCACCATTGCCTGACTTTTTTTCCCAGCTTGTATTTTTTTCCTGCACTAAGATTTATCCAGTAATTTGTGGTTTTACTTTCCTTAACTGTTAATTCCCAGTGTAATATGAATCTTTGGTTCCTGAGTCCTAGTTTGCCCTTCTGATTAATATAACTGCTAAACACAGAAGTTAGTACAACTGCTTCTGAAAGGTTTGTTGGGAATGTCTGCTGCTGTGTGCTGCCAGAAGAGAACAGGGAAGTCCCTGCTCTGTGCTGGCCTTACAGGAAAGCAAAGGGGAACCTGAATGCAGAAGAAAGGGGCTACTTGGGAGGAAGAGCCCTAGCTTTGGCATCACAGGGAGCTGTGGGGAAAAGGCAAAACATTAGAAAAGATATGGGTATTTCTTCATTATAGGGATAGGGCAAGGTTTTAAACTCATCACTGTTCTGCTTCTGGTGATTTGACTTAAAAACACTGGGTGAAGCAAGTGTGCATCTCCCCCGAGTTCTTGTGCCACTTTTTACCTCCTTGTCCCTGGTAAAAATATCAAATTCCCTGCATATTTTAAAGCAAGAATTCAAGATAGTGATAATTTTTTCCTCTATGGCACGCGTGGTTCTGAAGTTTTTCACAAAGCATTTATGCAGGAGTCATCCTTTCATACCTGAAAGACCATGTCACCACCAAGTGGAAAGAACACACTGTGCAGTGCAGCAGTACAGAGGGAGAAGCAGCTTTTATTCATTGTAAATGCTTGAGGACCTTCGTGATTAAACAGAAATGCAGAACCCCTCTGCTGTAACATCACAGTGCTCTCGAGCACTGCGTGGAGGTGATTTGTGGCACCTTCTCAGGAGGAGGAGTGCTCTGAGTCACCCGCGTCTTGTCCTGCTGATACATGCACTATCTTTAGACCTCTTCTGTTTGACTCACTGTTTTGTCCCCTGAAAATTCTTATTCTGTTGAAAGGTAATGACGAAACAGGGCCTTTCCTAATTTTAAGGATGCTTGGAATTTGTTTTTGGTGAATGATGACTGGGAATGATGATGGAATTGATTTTAGTTGGAGCAAACTGGTTTTGTCTCATGGTCATCTTCCTGAGGATGGACAGACTGTCGTGTC
>NW_010168329.1:0-10927 GCF_000695765.1 Mesitornis unicolor
CTTCTTCCAAAGATCATAAACTCTCCTCTTTCTTCTGAGCTCCAGCCAAAGCTTTCTGCTCAGCCAGGCTGGTCTTCCCTGCCGGCTCATTTTCCAACACACTGGCAATAGCAAAAGAGAAGTGTTCCTTCTGATCATGATTTATAACTTGCAGTAAAGGTATACAGGAAGACAGCTGACTGAGCAACAAGTATGGGTTGGTAGGACCTACCAGAATGGGGACAACAGGAGTCCATGTGCTGTCTCCATCTGCCATAGGAAAGCAGGAGGAGGAGGCACTTTCCAGCATGCCCAGCGCCCTGGGACACATCTGCTGCAGAGGAAATGAGAGCTGGTGAGAGGCAGCTAAGGGGCACAGAGCTGCACTTCTCCTCCTGCTACTTCCCGGCATTTGCACCTCAGAAGACAGGCAGGCCAAGCAGTGAGAGGCAGCCACCACACAGCTCTCTCCTGGGGGCAAAGGGGAAACAGCTTGGCCGCAGGGCAAGGCTGGGGCTCCATTCTGGTGGACCAGAAGTTCCCACTTCCTTCACCGTGCAGGGGCTGGGGTACAGCCTGCCTCTGTGGCACCTGCCAATCCTAGAGCAACCTGCCCTAAATCCACTGTCATCCCCTAGCACCAGGCAGATCCAGCCTTTCTGACCTTACTGACAGAGGGGACTTGAAGATAAGAGAACACCAGCAGCACTTGACTAGTGCTGAAGGAAACAAAACACCATGTTAAGAAAAACAAGGTAAAACACTGAAAGAACTAATCTGACTGACCTCCCCACCTTCCTGTGCTCTAATGTGAACTGTGGCCCCTCAGGGAAATACCTCAAGTGTCTGGCAGGCAGATCACTAACAACGCTGTTTACTGCATCCAGCACTTCATAACTACACAAATTGTTTAGTGTTTAAAGCCTTCATTGCTTCTTCTCCTTTGCTTCATCCTGAGGCAATTTCCTTTCTATAGCACAGCTGCTGGTGCCTCAAGTGCTTATGTTTGCTGGCACTCCTAGGAGCAGTTACTCAAGGCAACTTCGGTCGAGGTTACCTAGGACTGTTGTACTTACACCTCTACCATACATGACTGTCACCTGCAGATGGCCACACTCCTTGCCATGTATTCTCCCCGGAGAAGACTGGCTTGCACCCTCGCAAAAAGCAATGGGAAAATCAGATTGATTTATTGCGTATACGATATATGCTGAAGTTCATGGACACTGAACAGATGAATGCAGTGTCAAATTGCCTCATGTGCTAATGTGACAGGTTGCTATTAGGGAAAGCTACTGAAAAGCAGAAGAAATATGACACAACACCAGATGTGAACTGAAAAGCCAAAGCAGCAAGAGTGTAATAATCCTTTGTAGACGGCCAATGTGAGTGTAATGAAGTACCAAGTGGGATCTATGGGTATTTTCTCGCACATTAGCAGGAGAAAAAAAGCACATCCAGAGGTACACATCGAGAATTTAAAGGCAACATTTGCTTTTGTTGAGGTGACACTAGTAAGTTAGCTGGAATCATACCTCAGCCCTAGTCAAAAGAGTAATTGGTGCAAACAAGAATTGTGATAAAGCCAAGAATAGACAGAAAAGAGAAATGCTGCAGGGATTCTTATTACTCTGAGGAGGGACTGGAAATCTCCTTAGAGAAAGTATTGCAATATTTGACATAACTTAGAAATGGGAATCATTTACTTTAGGAAAAAAGAATTTATACTCCTTGGACATTTTCTATAGGAGAGAACAACTTTAAAAGGCATAAGGAACATCCAAAGTAGAGGACAATTCTGTGCAGAACAGAGGAAGTATGTGGTGTCTTTTAGAACAGTGAAGAGGCAGCAGGTCTATGTGCCATGTGGGCTCTTTCCAGTAGCCAGGGCAGGTTCACCTGATTATCAGAAGCAGTGAGCACGGCCAGCTTGGAATGAAGTTGCCAACACTCAACATGGGTAAAATCAGGCTTGAGATGCCCTGTTCATCTGTAACAGGTATTCTCCTCTTCTGACATAGTTCAGTCTAGAGAAATGCCCAGGGCCAAATTCTCCGGCATGTTTTAAACTCTTCCCCTTGTAGAGATGTTTAATCTGCTAATTAGACATGACAGTGCTGGATTAGATAACCAATACCAAAATTTAGTACTGCCTGCTATAAGTTGCTTTTAACAGTGTTCAGTGTCAGAAGCAATAGCATTAGCTCTGCTCCTTTCTCACACTGCAGATGATGGAAGCTTTCAGGGAGATGAATTAAATTTCACTAACGGAGGAAAAAAAAAGGGCTCTAAATATCTGAAGAGAGCCACAGTGAAAGTCCACTTGGGTTATTTCAAAATGATTCTCCATCAATACAAGCACCGATGTCATGGTGCATGATTCTGAACCAAAAACTCAGATGGATCTAGGAGCAGGAGGCCGCCTGCCCCTTGGCAAAAAGCACACAGCTGAACAGCTTCTGCATCTCCATTTTGGCAGCTGCAAAGGGGACAGAGGTTGGCATTAGCTCCTCTGTATCCATCACCTGGTACTGCACCAGCTGGCCTATGCCTGCCTGATACCCCATGTGGTGCCACAGCCCTGTGCCGTGGCTCTCGGGGCCCATGACATCCCTGGGAGCTCACAACACCCTCCTCCATGTCCCCATCCCCACAGCCTGCTCCAGCCGGGAGCCCGTGAGTTTGCCTCCTGGCACCAGCCCAAGTGGCCACCCCTGCTCATCCACCCCATGTCCAGCTGGAAGCTGCACCCATCAGCAGGACAAAAGGAGGAGCAGGCAGGTAAATGCCCCATCTGAGGAGGGATCTTCGTGTGACCTCACTGTGCTTATTCACCACAAGATAGATGGTGCTATTTTACTTCCCAGAAGCCCAGAGCAGAGGACTAGGAAAAATTCATAGAATCATAGAATGTGTTGGGTTGGAAGGGACCTTTAAAGATCATCTGGTCCGACCTCATTTGTAACCTTTCCTGGACCCACACGGTGTTTGTGTCCATATTTGTACTGGAAACCCAAACCATTGGAAAATAAAGTGAAAAATTAAAGCCTCAAAACTCTATAATGACATGAAGTCAGTCTACAATAAATGATCCTCAACTATTTCTTTCTCAGAAATTTCCTCCCTTTTTGTCTTTACTTGCAAAGTACACTCCCAAAGCCTTAATTTGCACACAGCTTAAAAAAAACAACCCTTACTTGCTAAGGAAAACATACACTAACAGCTAAAAGCCTCAAAACCAAACCATAGTCATGATGATACTGCCTCGCAAACAAGAACACAAACACTCATGCGTGACAGATCTGTATTGGCTTGGCTGACTGAATGCTAAGTAACTTGGGTTTGATGCCACTCACCCATACTGCACCAACACTGTATTTTCCGCCAGCTTTCAGAATGCTTGGAATGGCAATGTAATTAAAATGGAAAGGTAAGTGCATTAGAAACCATACTTTCCCTTATTAAATGCTAATTCCAAAATAGATAGAAGCGTAGAAGTTTGGGGTTTACTTAAGAGCTGAGAAGTCTGGGTGATATTATCAAGAACAGCACTTTTTAAAGAAATGGAAGAAATTTCTTACTCTCATTCACAGTCAGTCAAAGCAATTGACAAGCTTCTACTGTCTCTGCAATTCCTTTTACCATGTTCACTGCCTTAAAAATTAAAAAAAATGTTAGTGTTTACAGGTCTAGTTTTGCCTTGTTTCAATAATAATCTGCTTCTTCTAAAGCTCTGAGCAACTGACTTTTGTGGTGAAGGGTTTCTATCTCTTCACATCATGGAAAAGAACGTAAGGGTCCTCACATTTTTCCCTATTTGCCCATGCTTTCATAGCACTATGGTCCTCTGTCCTTTACGGACATACTTATTTGCTGAGTGTATTTTATTGCAGTGCAGACAGAGACAGAAGATACTACAGGAATAGATATTGAGATATGGAAGTAATTATTTCTTCCTGCCACAGCGAACCAACAAAAACACATATTAGAAGTTTGACCCAACCCTCCTCCCACCAGGACAATGTAAAAACCAGCACCAGGGTTACTAGACTGTGTTTCACTTATTAGGTTTCTGATTCGGCATAAAATATTAGTCCAAGGAAAACCCTTTTAGTTGACAGAAAAAAATGTGTAACTATGTTTAACTGAAAAGGACTGATACTTTTTAAAGGGAAGACACTCTTGCTGTCATGCAATTACATGAAACAGCCTCAGGTGTCTCTCAGCAGAGGATGGCTTTAAATGGAAAAAACAAACTATCTGAGCATTCAGACTTCAAAGTCAGAAGAGGTCCATGAACATTGCCTGGCTCCTTACTGATTATGAATCATCAAATTACACACATGCATCCCAATAACTGTGCTTAGGCATTTTAAGCTGTTGGGTGCTGTAGTAGGGAACAGAAGAGACAACCTGCCAGCTGTGCCCAGAGGCTCTGCAATGACAGGTAGAGGTGTTCCTGGAGCAGCCAGGTGATCTTGGCATGTCTCCCCCACTTTGTGCAAAGGAAAATGGGAAAAAAATATCTGACACCTGGTGAAGAATGCTTCCTGGCTCCAAAACGGACAGTTGAGTCTTCCACACATGACCCAACCAGATCCACATACAACCACAAGGCAGTGGTTCACCTTGCAGGTGTAGCAATCCCAGTTGCAGCCAGTCTCAGACACTTAGACTAAATGGAAAAAAGCACTAGGTTACCTCAGGGCAACAGATTTGCAGGCCAAGAGGAGACCACCCAGTCTAAGCATCCTTCCTTTGCCCTAGAAGTTTTCCCTGTTAACTGGCTTATATCTTCAGGAGGGTCAGTTTTGTACGCTGACTTCTGAGGGCTGAAATCTTCCTCAAGGAGTGAAATCATAGTCACAAATGAGCATGGTATAGAAGCATTGCCACTGGACAGCATTACTGTTTACCTCTGGTTGGCCATGCCTCACTTTTTGTTATTACACCTGCAGCAGAGACAGACAGAGACATTATGAAAGCCTTAACCTCTACTCTCCACGGTGAGATGATCTTCCTCTGAACTGATGAAGCAGATTTAGAGTCCAGCTGCGGAGCACAAAACAAATCTAAACAAATATCTGACTCAGCTACTAAACTGAAAAAGCAGCAGCTTTGAGGAGGAAGTTGGCAGCACCTCTTAGAAGTCCATGGATTGCTTCCAGCTATCCTCTTCTCCACTCACGCTAATTATTTATCCCTGAGCCCTAAATAGACTGTCTCAGGATTGCTTTAAAAAAACGTACATTTCCGTAGCTCCCTTTTCTCTTCCTTTCTAAGTCACTTTTTCAACCTTAGACAAAACCTACAAAGCTCATTAGGCCATTTCATCTGAACTACATCCTGTATAAAAACACCTAGTCTCAACCCACGCATGATAAAGTTTCTCTCTATGGTTTTATTAAAGTAACTGTGGCTTCTCGTTATTTTTCTAGCAGAAGTTTCACTAAGCGGTGTCTTTTCAAGCTACTGCTTTATGAATATATCTAAAAGGCAGCTATCACTTCTGTTCCAAACTTTTGACTCACATGCAAGTATTTTTAGTCAACAAGGCTGCAGCAGATCCATGGGCCAGCTGACCTGCAGTGATGCTGGGTTAGTGCCAAATGCTTCCGTAGGTGTGTTCACATGAAAAATCAGTTTCTGAATCCAAGTGTATCTAAAATATTTTTTTTTTAATTTTGCATAAATTCACAAATGATACAATATCGAAGTGGTTTTGGTTTTTTAAACATTCTGTACAATCAGGTTAGTTAAGTGTCTTACATCAAGGCACAGCACACTGTATAATACACACATGCCTTGCCAGGCAGCAGTTTAGTATAATCCCCGAGTTTTGGCAGTAGTGCCAGGACAAGTAGCATGGATCACATAAGCTGGAAGATAAATAAATAATAGATGCTGTCCCATTTTATTTGAAATAGAGTTGCATATAAAAAGAATATACAATAATTTAACTTTAATAACTATACATAACAGAAGTTTTTTCATTTGTATTAAATAAAACATTTTCAATATTAGGATGCAAAATTAATCTTTTTGGTTGTCTTGATTTATGGAGAAGAGTTGCTTTCATTAGAAATTAAAGTTGAATTTTCTGTTTCACGGCAATCTGAAAGAAATAAATCGAGTTACTCATAAATTGATAATGAAATGTTACTAGTAAATTAAGCAAATAATTCCAACCAAACTGTTGCATTTAGTTGATGCACTATGAAGCTAGTTACCTAAGCACAGCGCCCACAAAAATCTCTTCTTCACAATCTAAACGTGCTACTGCTATGTTTGTAACATCTTTTTTATACTGATACTTGCCCTGCTTTCTCAGAGATTGCCACTGTATTCTGTTATTCAGCCAGCAAAACTAAAACTCTGATCATGTCACAGGCTGCCTGCATTGCAGATTCTGTTTATTGCAATGTATTTACCATATTCACATTATCATTCAGCTTTTTATATTTGAACGCTTCTTCTTCGCCTGCCAAAGGCCTTGGATCCCACGTTGGTTGGTACAAAGTTGTTCTTGCCCACTCCTCCTGACCTGCTCAGGAAGTCCGCCAGACGATGGGTCACACAGGTTGCTGTGTTGCATGCCCTCTTCTGTGGTGTTACACTGCTTTTCAAAAGGAAAATAAAGAGTTAGTTCCCCAAGTCTCTACCCTTCATACAACAAAATGTCAATAAGGGATGCTATGCCTAGGAAAAATTTTTTCTATGGAAGACAAAGCAAGCTTGCTGTGCAGCAGGCATTTGCAACTTCTCTGTGCACAGCTTACAAGCTCTAAAAGATACATCTTTATGTTTTTCTAAGTGTCAGACTCAGTTTACTAAAGGTGGCTGAGCCCTTCCTTTCGTGGGCAATCAGACTGAAGACTAAGCCAGGCCAGATTTTCAGCAACACCTGAGCCCTTACCCGCCTCCAGCAAGTCATTATGGCCAACAGAGAAGTGCCGAGAAGGCCCAGGTCTGGGACATTCAACGAGTCCCCGCTGTGTCCAAATGCTAGGACCTGTGTTTTGTTCATAGTGCTGCTGAAGGACAGTGGCAGAAGCTGGTCTAACTTCTCACTTCAACACCTATGCTCCATAATGCCCAGAAAACACATGAAATCTTAGCATCGTGGATGACAACAGGAGCTTTGTCAGTGACTTGAGGAGGGACCAGCTTCTTTCAGGGCTGTACCACAAAAACATACTGTGTCCATGTATTCAATGGGAGCGTGGTAACCCCTTTGGCCTGGAGTCAGACCTCTGTCTACTACAGCTCTTCACCATGGCAGTAGTTCACAGACTCTTAACAGGATTAGTGCCATGCTCGGAGTTAAGCTTACAGCTAGTAATTTTGCTAGATGGGGGACTTCAAGGCACACACATTCACACAGTCCCTGTTTGAAGAATTTACTACTAAAGCAATGCTTTTTTCCTTGCAGTAGGAGGGATTTTGCTCAGCTACGCACTACAAGACAGTTTACTCATGTCAACAACGAACGCTGTTCATAACATCAATGCCAGTTTTTTGGAAGAGGCCTCTGATTACAAGATAGATACAGTGCTGCAGCAGAAGAACTGTAAAGAAACCTAGTTTTGTCTCTTAATTTACAATTCATCTATATTATATCATCTTGAATTAATACAAATATTTTGAAGATACCTGAGAGTCTTTAAATATATCTGAATATACTAATGCAAAGACCTATTGTAAAGTAAGAAGGAAAAAGGAAAAGAACATTAAATTCTTACCTGGAAGTGATCAGTACTCAGTTTTAAACAGGATTACATTTCTAGTTTGAGCAAATCTGTATGAGCCTTTCCCAATTCCTCTGCTTCTCAGGATCCTTACTATCAGGATTGCATGCAAGCCTGATTACATCAGTACTTACGAACGTATGTGCGTCATTTTAATTCCTAAGTTTTTCAACTTTTCTAGAATTACTGGCATTGTCTTTCAAGCATTAAGACAACTTGCAAAATTCTTCTAGCTGTATCTAGAAACCTCATATTCTAAAACAAGTTATAAACCAAGCAGGTCTAATCCTTAGAAAAATAGGTTTATTGAACAAGTGCATGGGCAGGCACAAAAGATGAGTCTACTTGTACATTTAGCAGCCAGAAATGATGAGCCTTGTTTTGATTTTGTTTTTAAATCAAGTTCTAAGAAAATCATTTAAAATCTCGAGGCAGTGCTGTTCATTTGTATTTATTTATTTTTTCCCCTAGCTTGGTATGCATGTTATGTTCTCTGACTTCCTAACATTAGGTCCATCTCAAACATTCTCTGTTGAAAACAGAATCAAAAGAACATAGCAAAGTTAGCAATCAAAGTTAGATCCACATGCATTGGGTTTAAAATAAAAAAAAAGAAGGGGAGAAATAAGCAAGACTAGTTGTTTCCTAGGGTTTCCCCATAGTTTGCATAGCGTTCGTGTTCCAGGTCACTCAGCACATTTCGTTTCTTGCCAGGAGTTCCAGCCCCGACGTCAGTGCGAGGGTAAGTTTGCAATTTGTGTAATTCTTGAGACAGTTTGCCCAGCACACAAGTACTCAGACTGGCACAGCGTTTGGAAATAGGTCTATCCAGGCTGCAGGGGGGACAAAAAACATGCCCAAAGGAAGAATAATCTCAAACATGCATGATCATGCATTTCTTGCCTAGATAAATATCTACAGTTAGGAAACTTATAAATAAATAAAATAATAATAATTAAAAAATAACAATAATTAAAAAATAACCCCTCCACATCATATTCCATGCAAGGAAGGTTCATTAAAATGCAGTCAGAAGGAGAACACATTTTTTCAATGAATTCAATTTTGCTGAAAAAGCAAGTTCATTAGCATTTTGGATATTCATACTCAAGGGTCAGGCAGTTTTACTTTCCATGCTCTTCACTCTCTCATACATCACCACCATGCTTTGCAATACAAATCCCGTTAGGATAATGCAAGTGCTCTTCCATGCCTCTGCTCCACAGGGACAGTGGTGCTGCGTGCATTAGGAGGAAGGCAACTCCTCTGCCAGTGACTTCCCATGCCTCGCAACAGCATGCACTTTCACAACAGAGAATCAAAGAGTGACTGAATGACCCCTAACACTCCCACTAGGAAGACGTACATTTTGCTGCCATATTTAACATAACCCCCTCATTCAAGCTCAAATCTCCCTCCACTTCCAGTTGCAAAAGACAGATAGAAGCAGGTTAACTAGGTGGAAGCCATTCTCCCGATACCAATGTTAGGATGTCTCACAAGGCAGTATCACCTTTTACTGGTTAGTTGACCACAGCAATAATCCCAAAAAAAGAAAAAAAGAATTGACCTGCAGAGGCTCTGCTCAGATGGCTTCTGTTGAATAACAAACACATCACACCCCTCCATTGCCCTTCTCCTGCCCCAGGACTGGAGTCCTTACCCGTTCCCATCAGAGGCTTGCTCCAGCTCTTCTGCTGTCATCTGTATGAACTCTTTCACCAGTGCATTTAATAACCTCCGAGCTTCATAATCACTGAGCGTCACTCGATCTGTTATGGACTCCAAGCCAGGTCTAAACAGAGGCAAGCAAAACAGGAGGAATAAAACCCAGATTGCTGCAGAGAGCCACGCACAGAAGAGAGGGGTTTGTCACATGTTACTGCATGTCATTGACAGTGAGCCTCATACACAGCATTAGGTGTTTTAGATATGCAATTAAAAAAACACAGTGTCAAAAATATCATGAAAAGAAGCCAGCTTTCTCATTCATTGTAGTCCACTTCTCTCCTAAGATTATTAAGCATTTTCATACCATTCAGATACAGCACTCAGCAACTGGACCAGCTCCTTACCTGACTGGGGCTGCCTGGAAGGTATCCATCTGGCACAAAACCAAGGCATAAACAGCAAGGAAAGACGAAATCTTCAGCATAACCATGATTTCCTCTCTACAACAAAGAGGTACATCAAGCAATGGCTGTTTTCCAACCCTCTCAATCCTGTAAGATCTACTAAAGAGGTCATCGTTTCCCAGCGACAAGTAGCACAAACACTAACAGCTTTTTTCTTTTCTTTTTAAATATTACCTTTCCATTTTTTTGTTATTATTGCTGTTGTGCTTTGGTTTTCTCAGAATTTTAAGGTAACGTAGCACTATGACAGGGGATAGAAATGCAGTTTCAGAGCTGCAGTTCTGTACAAACAGCTGCAATAAACTTAATGCAGACTTTCCCTCAAATTGGTGGAAAATGCATTCCTCTGACTTACTACTGCACATAATGCCATAGCCAGTGTGCTCAACGTGAACAGGCACAGTTATGGGATAGGAGCGATGAGAAAAAAAAATGTTTAATGTCTAATCTTCTCAAGACTGAAGTGCCACTGTTGGCACTTTACTTGAAACTGCTCACTTCTTGGCAGTTAGCACACTAATACCCTAGTTCAGATTACACTGTAAGAAATAAGCAGTTTAATTTCAACAGATATTTCTACTCTGAAATCAGGAAAAAACCAATAAGTTAAAAATTAAAATTAAAAAAAAAAAAAGTGAAGACACCTGCTTTGAGGTACACCTCTTTTTTCTCAAGGAACAGTAACTTAAACTCAAGCACATCGTTAACTACCACATCAGCCCCACTTTTGCCCGCTCCCAATTCTCGGTGCGCCTCAACCGGAACGACGAGGCATCTTCTCAAGGACGCCCCGCTTCCCCGCGAGCCGCCCCGAACGGTGCCCTGCGCCGGCAGAGCACCCGTCCAGGAGCCGAAGACAGCTTTGCCTGGCGGGACACCCCACGTCGTGCCGGCGGGGAAAGAACGAGAGAGACCGAGGACTAACTTTCTCCCACCTTCCTTGGCTCGCATCCTTGTCCACATGTGAACGAACACACACGCACACACGAATGGAGGCATTACGACCCCGTGCAAAGCTCCGCACCCCAGGAGAGAAATGAGATTCACGCAGGGAGCCGCGGCCGC
>NW_010168330.1:0-34088 GCF_000695765.1 Mesitornis unicolor
CCTTTACCTTCAAGCAGCTTTGCCCATGGGCCCATCTCCTTTTGTTTCCATGGAAAGGGTTCACCACAAGCGTGATTCCTTAGGAACTGCCTGGATGGCCACATCTCGAGTTACAGTCAACAGCTCAATGCCCGAGTGGAAGCCAGTAACGAGTGGTGTCCCTCAAGGGTTGGTACTGGGACCAATACTACTTAATATCTTTATCAGTGACTTAGCTGGTGGGACTGAGTGTACCCTCAGCAGGACTGCAGATTACACCAAGCTGAGTGGTTGACACGCCTGAGGGATGGGATGCCATCCAGAGAGACCCAGACAGGCTTGAGGAGTGGGCCCAGGTGAAGTTCAACAAACTCACGAAGTTCAACAAGGCCAAGTGCAAGGTCCTGCGCCTGCGTCAGGGAAACCCCTGGTATCAATAAAGGCTGGGGATGAAGGAATTGAAAGCAGCCCTGAGGAGAAGGACGTGGGAGTATGGGTGGGTGAAAAGCTGGAAATGAGCTGGCAATAGGCACTTGCAGCCCAGAAAGCCAACTTTATCCTGGGCTGCACCAAAAGAAGTTTGAGGGGCGGGATTCTGTCCCTCCACTCCACTCTGGTGAGACCCCACCTGCAGTCCTGTGTCCAGCTCTGGGGTCCTCAGCACAGGAAAGACACAGACTTGTTGGAGTGAGTCCAGAGGAGGGCCACAAAAATAATCAGGGCACTGGAGCACCTCTCCTAAGAAGAAATGCTGGAAGAGTTGGGTTTGTTCAGCCTGGAGAGGACAAGGCTTCAGGGAGATGTTATAGCAGCCTTTTAATGTATAAAGGAGTCTTCTAAGAAAGCTTATAGATTGGACATAAGGAAGAAATTTCTTATGATGAGGGTGACGAGACACTGGCACAGGTTGCCCACAGAAGCTGTGGATGCCCCCTCCCTGGCAGTGTTCAAGGCCAGGTTGGATGGGGCTTTGAGCAGCCTGGGCTGGTGGGAGGTGTCCCTGCCCATGGCAGGGGTTGGACTGGGTGAGCTTTAAGGTCCCTTCCAACCCAAACCACTCTGTGATTTCATGATTCTGTGATTTTTATAAAAGCACACTTACATTTTTTCAGTAAATTCAAGCTGTGTCTAAGAAGGCTGCACCCAGTGCACTCCTACCCCTGGGAGCAGAAGGCAGATTTCCTCAGGAAGACACAGAGCAGAACCTGGGGCTTACACCGCAGCAGACTGTGGGCAGGAGCATGCAGCCATGAGCAGCTCCAGGAGGTCCTACATGACTGCATGGCCCAGCTGAGTCTGACTGTTTCTGGGTGTCTGGTCCTGCTTCTCCCACTGCTCTCCAGCTTGGCTCATCCTCCTCCAGCTTTTTTCCTGGCTTTATGTCCATCCACCTTCCCTGCACCCAGGGACTGGAGGCATACCTTTGGCATTGTGAGTATGAGGACATCACAGGGATGATGCCGTGGTGTGGACACCAGCACAGGCAGCTGTCTGGCAGGCAGTCCTCAGCACCTTTTCTGTCTCAGTGGTGCAGATGTGGGGAGGTACTGAGCAGCTATTGCATATTATTCGTACTTATCCCTGATCAGTGTCCGGCTCCAGTCCATACTCATGGGCCCCCTTCACCCTAGGAACAGAAGGACTCATCTCCCAGGTTTTTCCTTGGCTCTCCTCCATCCAGTCACCTGTCTCCTGCCATGGACACCTGGGGAAAGCTGCTC
This sequence comes from Mesitornis unicolor, assembly GCF_000695765.1. Lineage (NCBI taxonomy): Eukaryota > Metazoa > Chordata > Aves > Mesitornithiformes > Mesitornithidae > Mesitornis > Mesitornis unicolor. The sequence continues at coordinate 1,701 of NW_010168330.1, forward strand.
TCCCACAAACAAAATCTGGGCTGGGTGAGATCAAGTCGAAGGACAGAACTAATTTGAGATGCCCAACCTGAAATGCTTCTGATTTTTCAGAGCCTGAGGTTGAGTTGGCATCTCCCAGCAGAGCTCTGGTGAAGCCACCTGCAGCTCTAAGCCTGAAGCATCACTGCAAATCAAACCTCAAGGCTTTATCTATGAAATTCAATTTCCAAATTAAATGTGCACAGGCCAGTTCTCTGGAAACAAGGCTAGCCTGCATGGGTCTGGCTGATGACTGCATTATTAATCTCCTGTATCACCCACACTGGGCAGCCACAGCCACATTTGCCTCAAATTCCTTTCTAACCCCAGTACCTGCTCTTACCCTCTCTGGTTTTGAGGGAGGAATCTCACCTGCAGCAGCCTGCAGGTTCCACGGGGAGGAACAATCACATCCAGGCAGGGTTGAACTCCAAGGGAATTTTGCCAAATAAAATCTAGGTTTCTACTAATTACAACCTGAGATTTTCCAAACACTTACAACTCCGTCAAATCCGGTTTGGCGTGACATTAAGTGCGATGCAAAGCCCATGCACCGTGTCAGGTGTACAGCCATTACCCCAAAGAATGGTGGGGATGTCCCTTTTCAAAGAGAAAGTCTCCCAAAGGCTTTAAATATGCTTATTTTTAATAATTATTTTCATCAAAGAAAAAAAAAGAAACAATATTTTTTCCTCTCACTTTGTAATTTATTTAATTTAGCACAGAAAGGGAGCCTAGAGCAGATGGATGGCGAGGAACACTTCAACCCATGTGTGTGCATGGGTGCAGAGGTCCCAGCCTCACAGACATGGCCCCTACTTTTTTTGTCAAAATATGAGTGAGTTTCTCCAGGTCCAAGGGGTGTTTGGAAGGTAAATACTGCATTTTGAACCCAGGAGTGGTCCCACCTCATGCTTGCAGCATGCCCCACGCTAGCCATGCCCTGGTTTTAGCAGGCAACATGAGGACAAGGGCAGGCAAGAGCAATTGGGCAGGGGCCAGAGGACACCTCACATACCGGGGGAAGCACTGGGGACCTTACCAGGGAGTTATCACCCCTCCTGGAGGCACTATTTTGGGATGAGATTACAAGGCTCCACCTGGAAAAGCCTGTTTGACTGTGATCCATTTGCAGCATCTCCTCCCCCTGCCTCTGCTCAGCCACTTTGAGTCAAAAGGTGGGAATTTCACCTGGGTTCCTTGAAAATCATGCTTTATTGTGGAATCCTTTCACTTTTAAGGGAATAGGAAATAATCTCCCTTTGGTGTTTCTACACGTACCATTCTGCTCAACCTCCGAGTGCCACCACTGCAGACATACACCTGCAGACAACCTCAGGTTGCTCCTGGGGGAGACCTCCTCCCTTCTCCACTTGATCTCCTCCTCTGAAGGAGTGCTAGGAGGGTGAGTGCTCTCCTTCTCGTGCTCCTTCGTGGTTTTAATACATGGGGACAGAAAGGAGCAGGGATGCTACCTTGTTTTCAGAAGAAGAAACCCAAGAGCCCTGAAAAACTTCTTTCCAGAAGGAAACTGCACCAGCAGTGAAACACTCCCACCAAGCAGCTCCCATAGCAGAAGGTGACGAATCTGCTACACGGTGCTACTGAGCACCCCCAGGACCTGCAGCACCCTCACCTGTGTCAGGGTTCAGCACCAAGGGAAGGATACACAGACACACGGATACCTCCATGGACATGAATGATCCCATCTGTTGCTAAACAGGCTGAGCCCAAATAACCCCATCCCCAGAGAACCCACAGGAGGGGAGGCAAACGGGCACAAAACAACCAAGTAAAACCCCAGAAGAAAAGGTTTATTTACTGAACGCTGCAGAAGAAGCCTGATAAGTTCTGTTCTCAGTCCCGGTGTCCACGGGGAGGTGGAAGGTGCCCTCTGTGGCGCAGGAAGAGGAGGTCTGTGGCCAGGCTTGCTTCATCAGAAGTGTAGCTTGAGTGGAGACAGAGAAGAGGTGTCACACAGAGCAATGAAGATACAACTTCCTGCATTTATGCAATGTTTGAACCACTTTGCTGCTCTCTTCCTTCCCCTTCCCCACCTTTTAAGGACTATCCATAGGAACTTCACGTCTTGGTTCCTCTTGCCCCATGGAGCGCTAGCGTGCACAATGCATTGCAGCAAACCCATTCCAAACAACTGGTTTCCCGATCTAAGTGACCTGAACGAAGTTCTACACCTGGCAGACATGGCCAGCAGAGCCACCATCCCTCCCCAGATACCACTGGTCACCTCCATGCATAGAAACCAGTAATGGCTGTCCTAGATCTTGTGTTTCCCAGCTGGAAAACAGGCTGAGCCTGGTGTGCGAGGCATTTTATTCACAGTAAAACTCTTTGAGATACACAGCAGGTACTAGTGGACAAGGTACTGGTTGCTGTGTCCATCCCATCACAGCACAGGGTAGTGCTTAGAAACTCTGGAAAGGACAGGCAGCAGAAGCAGTGGCTTTGGGCAGGTCCCCCTGTATCCCAGTTTGGGGAAAAGCATTTATGAAGTGAAGTAGGATAATCCAGAAGAATCTCAAGAGCCAGAGTTGTTGGATTTGAGAAGGGACCAACAGAATTCAGTCATTTTGGCGTCTTAAATTTTCTGAAAAAGGTCTTAACTGCCATAATGCATCTCTGTATGATGAACCAGCACTGGCTATACCTTTATCCTATATCCAAACACACTGCCAATGGTCAGCTAAGAAGGACTGCCATCACATTAAAGGCTTTCTGGAGCACATCTACAGAGAAGGCAGATCACCAACACAAGCCAGGCGCCTTCCCAAAGCTGCTGCTTCCAGAAAAGACTTAGCAGGTCTTTTTCTGTTTTCTATCTTTTTTCTTTCCCCTGAAATGAATCTGTTCTAAGATTTTGTTCCAGAGTAATCTCACATAGTGGCCCCCACCATCCTTGCTTTAAGTCCCACCACCTTCCAACAGAGTGCATACATCTTCTGAAAGCCTCAGCCACTTATTACACCTCACTTCTCACCAGCCTAACAAGCTGCTCTAGCTCTCATTCTAAAAGAAATAAGCTCTGGGTTTTCCATGTACCGCAGTGCATGTTTCACACACCCAGCTATGAAGGAAAGGAAACCAAGTGAGGGTTGATTGATCCTGAGCAACCGCTTTGCAATTAAACCTCACTGTGAAGTTGTGGAGGGTAAAGGAGGTAAAATTATGCAGCTGCGGGAATCAAAGAAAAATCACCAATTTATCGCTTCTTTAATGGTTTGTGAACACAGAAGGTAGACTGTTGACACGCTCACTCTACACTAAATTGCTGAATTCTCCAAGATCTCTAAAAGGTTGGAGGTCAGGGTATGTCCCCATTGTCTCCTCCCTGTGAAGATGATGTTAGGGACAGGCAGGATTTCCTCAGAGATGTGGTAAAGGGATTTTGGGCTAGATCTGCCAATGCAAGAGACTTCTGGAGGAGAAAAAAGACTCTTGGGCGAGAGAGGAACAACAGAGGCATGATTTTGTAGGTGGGGAACTGTTTCTGATAGCAGAACCAGCCAAGCCTGGAGAAAGCTGTCTGGGGCAGAAAGAGGAGCAATCTGGGAGGGAGGTGGGGGTCGGTCTCTTCTCCCAAGTAATAAATGGTAGGATGAGAGGAAATGGCCTCAAGTTGTGCCAGGGAAGGTTTAGATTGGATATTGGGAAAAATTTCTGCACCAGAAGGGTTGTCAAATACTGGAACAGGCTGCTCAGGGAAGTGATGGAGCCACCATCCCTGGAGGTGTTCAAAAAACACGTAGACATGGCACTTTGAGACATGGTTTAGTGGTGGAGTTGGCAGTGCTAGGTTAACAGTTGGACTCAGTGATCTGAAAGGTCTTTTCCAACCTAAACAATTCCATGTTTCTATAACAACACTGCCCACAGAGTGCGGAGAAGCACTACGGCAGGTTTGTTGGTCCACCAAAAACTCATGAGACCACTCTCCTAGCGTGGGACAGAAATACAGGAGCATGGAGGACACCCAGCAGCAATGCTTTACCACATGGCATGGCAATCATTGACTGTGTGGAGATGTTTATGGATAAAAGACCTGTCTGGCTGGAAGACCGCTGCTGGAGACATGGAAATGTGGTCCTCCTTGTTCACCTTCTTCAAGAGAAAACCAGGAGGTCTGTGGGAACTGAGAGATCCAGACTGGAATTCCTTCTTCACCCGAGCACTGGTCACTTTCTGCCCTGAGCCTGTGCCCCCTCCTAAAGGCTTCTGAGTTATTAAGGATTTCCAAACTGCCTGGCTTTATTTTCCATGGTACACTGCACTTCTGAACCTCACATTGGAGAGCTGACTCCCAGTGCTGAGAAACACGCTTTCTGTTAAGCTTTTATTCAAAATCAGATTAATCTTTGCCTCTGGATTTCACAAAGGTTTTAATTTCCAAGACCGATGAGACCATTTATTTAGATGTTATATGAATCCTTCCTCTGCTGTTTCTCCTTTTCACATTAGACCTACCAAAAAATCAAGGTAATTTGGGTCTGAGATGGCTGGAAGCTTGCAGCTTATGGCTATGCATGTGCTTTACATTAAATCATGGATCCTCAGAGAATCCATCACTTAAAACTACACAAAAGGTGAACCAAGGAGGCTTTTAGGAACATTAATATCTCCTTGTCCTTTGCAAGAGCTACAACATACAGAGGTTACAATCCAGCCATGGCTATCTAATATCACTTAAGGTCTACCTCCTACCAGCATCTTCTGCATTTGGTTTAGCCTCTTGCCTACACCGTTCATTGAAAAAAAAAAGCTTTTATCTGTTATTTGTTAGATCCCTGTAGTGACTGGACAAGAAGGAATGGTTTCAAAATGAATGAGGGGAGATTCAGATTAGATATTAGGAAGAAATCCTTCACTGTGGGGGTGGTGAGACACTGGCACAGGTTGCCCAGAGAAGCTGTGGGTGCCGCCTCCCTGACAGTGTTCAAGGCCAGGTTGGATGGGGCTTTGAGCAGCCTGGGCTGGTGGGAGCTGTCCCTGCCCATGGCAGGGGTTGGACTGGATGAGCTCTGAGGTCCCTTCCAACCCAAACCTAGACAAATCTGGCTGTGAGAACTGAGGAAGCAATGTGGAATGAGAACAGGTCTCTGCAGTGTTGGGTCTGGCCTCTCTCCCCATGAGGAACTCTAGCCAATGAGGTAATGTCCAGGAAGTATTTTAAGTGAAAAAGAGAAAAATATGAGCCAGATGTGCCTGAAGAAAATCCCATGAATTAACTGTTGTAAAGATTAGCAACAAAAGGATGAAGCAGAAGATACAGTATATATGATATATATATTTCTTGCTTCTGTCTGCCAACCTTATTTGTGATGGATATGGCCTTGAACCTCACTCAAAGTTTGCAACAAGTTTAATTCCCCTAGCAGTCCCATTGCCGTGTGCCTGAGTACCTCAAAACATGGGAACACTTCTTCTCAGAAAGTCTTGCAAGGCTCTCTGGGATATTCACTCAACCAGACCTTAGAGGACCCACTGATGCCCCTAAATAGTTGATGGGTGCCTACAGAGGATGGTTCAGAGCACTTACGTGGGGCAAGAGGATGCCTACACTTTGCAGAGCAATGTTTCCTCTGGGAAAGACCCAGAAGCAAGGATGGGGGATCGGAGCCTCTGTCCTGCCCCACAACATCCCCACAGAGAGCCCTGATTTCCAAGGCCAATTTTAGAAATAACTGTTCTGCTTTAGCAGGGCACTGAAGTAATGGATGCAAAGCATTCTTCTCCCCTGCATTATTAATAAAGACAGTTAGAGCAAAAGCCAGCCTCCACGCAAAAAGTGCGTGTCCTACTTTCAGGCAAATAAAAAGGGATGCTTTAATGAAGGAAGTTAAAACAAAACAACCATCTCAGGAAGACAGAATGCCTGAGAGGGAACATGCACCAGGCTTAATGAAGGCATACATTATTTTATTTTATTTTCTAATTGGCATTTCTCATGTCTCTGCAGAAGAGTGATTTTAGGAGCTCATTTTCACATACTTGAAAAGATTTTTTTTTAATAACACTGTCCTAAATAACCAGACTTATTGCAAGCATCAGAGTTTGCAATGCCAGTGTTTTGCAGAGATCTTGTAGCCTGCCTTGTGCTTCTCCCTCCAACAACTATGGAGGAATGCAGCAGGAAAATCACACAAACTTACGTTGTTTCAAGGAATCAGGATGGAAAGAAATTAATTTCCTTGTTTGACATAGGGCTGCCTTGGTAGAGCTTTGCAAGCAATGTGATGGCTGGCTGTCACCTATGCCTTGGGAAGGGTTGGTTTGAAATAAACTGGTGAAGAATTTACCATCCTTTTGGTTAGCAAATATTCATTGGGTATCTGACACTGAGAGAGGGAGGAATCAAGACTGGTTCCAGTTACCATTTCCTCACTGCTGCTGGAGCTGCATGGACCAAGGGGACTCTAGACCTCTCCACGCTCCTCTCCATATCTCTTTATGCTTTTCTGGTTGAGGCAATTACAAATTTTGGGGTGCTAAATAGTTTAATTTTCCATGTGGATCCCAGGTTCTTGGGAACCATGAGATCAAAAGAAGAACACGAGCTTCACTGACTTCCAGTGTGGCATCAGGACTATAGCATGAGGACATGAAGGATGAAGGTGGATGGCCCATAAGTATCAAGTATTAGAAAATGAGACTTTGAAAATTAACCACCACTTATGCACTTCTCTTCTCTTGGGGTGAACCAAAGCAAGGCCAGGAGCAGAGGGCAGTCTTCATCTTTGCTCAGTGCTTGATCTCTTGCTAAGATTTTGTATGGCTGCCAAGCAAAACTCATGAGGTTTGAGGCAAGAGCCAGGTAACCAGAGAGAGCTCGTCTGAGGAACACCTTTAGGGTGGACCAGAGAAGGTGATCAAGCTTGTATAGAAGAGTTTCCTTCAAGACTGACATTGCGTTTAATTACCTCTCACAACATCAGAACTCAGAACCAAAGGATGCGGTTTCCACCCTTTCCAACCTCTATTCCAAGTAGTATTAAGGGGCAAATTTGTCTGGTTAACCTCCATGGGGAGAAATCAGGTACCTAAGCTGATGAAACTTTGTGATTGACTTTTTAGTGATCCTGGAGGGTTTCTGCCAGTAGGTACAAGCCCCCACCCCATCCCAGGCCAGAGCTTTGAAACAGAAGAACCTTGCTGGTGGATGGGATGCATTTGAGAGCAGCAGTTCTGCTGGGAAGACAGAGCATCTCTTTCTGCAGTGGGGCAGCTAAAGGCTTAGCATCTAAAATTCTTCAAAAATACATTTACAATTAGTCTGCTGTTTCAGAATCAAAGATTTTAAAAATAAAGCTGATCCCCTCTTTATTAAGATTCCCAGTGTGTTTGATGGATGGCATGAACCCCAGCAGCATGTTCTCCTCTGCAGCAGGGTTATTTCCAGCCTCCTGTATGACAGCAGCTGATTGAATTTGAGTAAACGCTCTCTGTACTGATACAGACGACTGGTTTTAACTCAGCCACTGAACCACACTATTACTTTAACACGATTCCATTTAACACAGTTGAAGACGCTGCCTGCTCTGCTGCATGAACCCACTGCCAGAGTATTTTATGGAGCTTATTTTGCATCAGTTGTCTCTCAAAAATTCTTAATTTTTCTCCTTTAAGACTGTTTTCTATAGAGAAGTGGCCACTGACCAGTCTATTCTCCCAAGTAACAAGTGATAGGACGAGAGGAAATGGCCTCAAGTTGCGCCAGGGGAGGTTTAGATTGCAGATTAGGAAAAATTTCTTTACTGAAAGGGTTATCAGCCATTGGAGTGGGCTGCTCAGGGAAGGAGTGGAGTCACCATCCCTGGTGTGGGAAAAAAACGTGTGGATGTGGCACCTGGGGGCACGGTTTAGTGGACATGGTGGGGTTAGGTTGACAGTTGGACTTGATGATCTTTTCCAACCTTAATGATACTGTGATTCTGTGATTCTATAATACAATAAAAACTGGCAGGGAATTGCAAGTAGCTTGAAAAGCCTCTAAATTTAAGAAAGGTCTGAGCCAAGACTGCCTTGTTTGCCTTTGCTCTGCCTCTAAAGATAATGTTTTTTAGGTGCTGTCCTCACTCACAGCATCAGCATAGCAGAGTCCATAAAAGCATCTTTCCTCCCAGCTGCACATGAACAAGCTGAGGGCTCTGAACTGTGCCTCCTATGAGATAAATCTCCAAATAGTGGGGAAAAATAACCCTGTCATGATATTAAATTGCCTTGATTTCCAGAGCTGCATGATTGTTTATGGGGAGGATGAAGGTTTCTGCACAAGAGGAGTCGGGTTGAGGAGCACCAATTTTAATCTTCAGCATTTTCTCGCTAATTTAGTGCTTAGCTATGTTGTGTTACGCACTGGAAGATTTTTGTTCTCAGTGCAAAATGACCTGTCAGCTTTCTGGACGATGGGAAATTATTAAAGAATAATTTAAGAATCATAAACAGAGAAATGAGCTTTAAATGTCAAGACGGCTGCGAAGGCTTTCCTGCTTGAGCCTTAAGCCGCGTAACAAAAAGATCCAGAAGGGGGGAGCAAAAAATGATCAGAGGATTTTTTCTTTTTTTTAGAGAAAGCAAGTCAGTAAAGATTAGGATTGCACTTCAGAAGGGAACATCGGGGGAGTGAACAAAAGGCTGGCTGGCACGAAGAAGATGGACCAGGGCTTTCGTTTCCCCTTTCACATCGTGCAAATCTAAAGCAAGAGACAATTATTTGCATCGCTTTAAATAAAAATAAAAATCAGTAACTCAACCCTTAATTAATCTGCAGAACTGCTTGCTGCAAAGTATTGTAGTGATAAAATATAGCAAGAATTGAAGCACGGGGGAGATTAAGCATCTTTAATGAAAGAGAGAACACCCACAGCCACAGCCACCAGGACAAAGGTAGGGAAAAATCAAAGTCTTGGTGGCTTTGTGCTCATAAAAGCCACTGACTAACAAGGTTTGGGGCAGATTATTCCAAACCCAGCAATTGCAAGGAAATTTCTGAAGGTCCATCTGGCTGTTTTCATGGAGGAAAGACCAGGGCGGATGGACAACCTGGCCCTCGCTGAGGGTCAGGGCTCCTTTCTGCTGGGTGGAGGACACAGGCTGTAGTGCTGCTGCAAGATGGGGCTCAAGAGGGGTACCCAAGGGGTACCACGGTTATCCTTATGTTTCCTTGTTCTCTCCTAGACTTCTTGACTGTTTCTTCACCGTCTGGGTTGATGCATCCACTTCCTTCTTGTCTTTGTTGTGAGTGCAAGCAACTTCTTTGCTGAAGAGCAAGAGGCTTGTCCTCCAGCCTACTCCAGGACTTAGGCCTTTATACATCAGGTGGGCCTCATTTCTCAATCTGTTCCTACTATCCTAACCCATGCCAATAAAGCAATTCCATAAAACAACACAGAATCACAGAGTGGTTTGGGTTGGAAGAGTCTTTAAAGCTCATCCAGTCCAACACTGCCATAGGCAGAGACACCTCCCACTACACCAGGCTGCCTGAAGTGCCATCCAACCTAGGGGTCTCTGAGGGCATCTTGACTATATCAGAGTTATTTGAGAGAGCATCTACAACCTCCCTTTTTGTTTCTGTTCCTCATGAGCATGAAGGGCATCCCAGGCAGGATTCATTTCAAGCTCTCCTGAAGGACAGACAGGCACCCATGCAGAGTCTGTCCCCAGAGATGGGCTAAATATCTCTCTTGGGGAGGTCTCTCTTTCTCTTCACTGGATACAGAGGGACCTGGGCTGGAAGGGGTAGAGACCTAAGGTCTATACAGCTAAAGTTAACCAAATCATCCCTAAATGTGGCAATTGCTGCAGCTGTTTAAAATGCTTGAAAATTTCCTAGTCTTTTTTTTGTCTTTCTTTTTAATTTGGAAAATCAAACTGAGCTGAAATAAAATCTTTCCAGGGGAATGTGTGGATTTCATCAAGATTTTGCAAAAACATGTATTTTGTTTGGATAGCAACGCAGCATTTCTGGGGGTTGTTTCAATTTGTTTTCTAATAGGAACTCCAGCCTCCCAAGCATGGTGTCTGAGATGTACAAGAAGCATAACAAATTCCTCAAAAATCCCTCACCCTGCAGCGATTTGGTGCTTCTTCTCCCTTGGGTGTCCACTTGGCCATCTCCCCTCTCAGCAATGGAACTGCTGCCTGCACAAGGCACTGGCAGTGGCTAGGGACAAAGACATTTTGTAATCGCCAGGCCAAGATGCAGGAACGCTGTTGTATTTACATCCCTGGCTGAGCAGGGAGGACCTTGCCAGCCTATGGCAGGACAGGCTACTAAAAAATTTGTGGGGTTTTTCATGCTATGGTGCTCTTTTCATTTGACTCTTTCAGAGTTATCGCCTTCAGCGGAATTAGAGGGTGGCCAGCACATGTCTAGGGGAACAAAACTTGTTTCATATTACACATTAAGATTTTCAGTGGGAAGAAATGCAGCTAAAGGCACTAGCAGAAGCACATAAAACCAAACAAAACACAAAAGATCTCTTACAGAGTGATCCACAGTAAACGGCTGTATTTAATAACCTTGCAAAATAACAGTGAATTGCAACTGTGATGTGAAGAAGACAGCACCAGAAGTTTTTGGCAACGAAACTCTCATCCTGGCTTCATCAGCCTTGGAAAGCTTCCGAGCCTGGGGATCCACTGATTTTACAACAACCAGGAGACTGAAAACTTGGCAATGCAGAAGAGGTTTAGCGAGGCTGCCACAAAGTCCAGCTTTGTGTTCATTACGCACGCATCTATTTCACTCCGATGACTACTGAACACTTTGCTGTAAAGATGGCTTTATTCAGAAGTTTGAAAATCCTGCAGCTTTTTCGAGGCAAAGCATTCAGAATAAACATCTTGGCCAACTGAAAAGCCATGAAGACAAAATGAAGAGCAGAGTATTATTTTTCATCTCTAATATGTGCTTGAAAATGGGTGAGTGAGAGATATTTTTCAGGCCTTTTTCATAAAAAGGCTCAGTCCTGATTTCAGAAATGCTTTTCCAATCACACTTCAGACACTGCCAATTCTTGCATTTGACCTTTGTGACCCTATCTCTTACAGAAAATGCTCTGATAACAAACTACAGCCTAATAAATAATGTTCTGATCACAGAATGGTTTGGGTTGGAGGGATCTTCAAAGACCGTTTAGTCCAAGTCTCCTGCCATGGGCAGTGACACCTCCCACTAGATCAGGTTGCTCAGAGCCCTGTCCAACCTGGCCTTGAACTCTTCTAATGATGGGGCATCTACAGCTTCTCTGGGCAACAAGATCTCAAGACTGCTATTAAATACCACCTCTCATTTAATACGCTCCAGATAAGAGTTACATTTTGAGACTGCTACTTAGCTTTGGGTTTCTACCACCCTTTATCATGCCAAGAGGCTTCCATCCCCCAGGTAATTTGGCTGAAAGCATAGCACTTAACTGCACTTTAAAAACTCAAGGTCACTTAGTCCTGTTTAAGGACTGGTTTCAGTAAAGTACTACATATAGGTTTGACTTCAGTTAAATTATTTCCTGAATGAGAGCCTAAGAGAAGTCTTCAACACCAGAAAGAAAAAGACTTCTCTACAGGTTTTTAAGTTTGAGCTCAAAAGCATAAAAAAGCAAGTGATTGATTTAGCCGAGCAACTCAAATATTCCTCATTACGCACAGAACCTCATTAGTCTATGCTGCGGTGAAGACAACTCCTTGTGGACAGGTGGGAATTACTCCATGACTCCTGCTTCAGAATAACTTCTCTGACTTAAAATCAGTGGAAGGTCCTCTTCTTCTGGAATAAGAGGTGTCCTAGCCGGAAGTCATTTAACAGCAGATGCCATGATGAATTTACATTCTGTCCTAACTACATGAATCTTCTACCACTGGCAGCCTTTGGCTATGAACAATTTCCCCATCTCATCTACATGAGGTGTTCAGCTGCAAAGTGATGGACAGGGCATGACTGGGTTTGTATTCATGCCACCCACACGCTTTGATCGTTTTCTCCTCTCCAGTTCTCTCCAGCCAGGCAGAAAGGTCCTGGACATGTGTGTGTCCTCCTCCAGACCTTTCTCTGCATCCCCAGAGCAGCATAACCAGAGCCATGGGATGGGTACGTGTTTGGTCAAGAGACAACAGCAGAAACCAGCCAGAAGGGAAGTGTGGAGAGACAGTGCTCAACAATAGGCAAGGGAAGGAGCTTGGCAGTTTAGTCATGGGCTTTTATCTAAAAAACCCATAGCTAATGAAGGAATTCAAATAAGAAATGGTTTTGTGGGTGATGAGGGGAGAGCAGCAGCAGGGACAAGGGAGACATCTGCTTGGAAAAGTAAGAGGTGACAAGGACAGACATCGCTGGCTGAGCTGAAAAAGCAGTAAGGCTCTGGACACCAAGAATGAATGCAGGAGGTGGTGTTTCTGTAAATAAAGACAAGTAGCCTGAGCTACGGAGGATGAACCATCAGCCTGGCTGGTGGGATGGTTCAAAGGAACTGCAAAGGAGGATGCAGAAGACCATGTGGCTGGTGTGAAAAATTAAGGACACCCTGAAAAATGAAGACCTTGTACCTCCAAGTAAGGTTTCCCAGAGATAGATGGGAAGTAGCGGAGAAGGGAATAAAGGGCAGAGCCTGGCCAAGCTTTTATGGAAAGCAGGAAGAGGCAGAGGACAAATGCATCCCAATGGATATGTTGCAGCAGAGGTAGAAAACTGGCCAAACTGGGAAAGCCAAGGGAAAGCAAGATTTTATGGAGAAGAGTGCAGCTGGTGCTATCAAAGTTAACCAGCACACCAAGGCTAAGGCAGAAGAGTTCCTAAGTTTGGCCAGGAAGTGCTTGCTGCATCTTTGGAAGAGCCATTTTAGGGTGGTGTGAAGGGCAGGAGCTGGACAGAAGAAGACATCAGGACCAAAGTCTGTCAGTGCCACAGGAAAGTGGGGGAGAGTAAAGACACAGCATGGGAGATCCAGACACCAAACAGGACACAGTTGCTGACATTTCTGCATCTATGACATGGAAGGAGGAGAGGACAAGCACGGAGAAGAAGAAGGCAATCTCATGGAAACAGCATGTGGTATTCACTAAATATTAAAAGCCATCAGTGCACAGGTATCACAGCGATAAGGATTGTAAATGTCCTGGGATTAGGATTAAGAAGTAAATCATGACTCAAAAGTCCTTGGCAACATCGACATATATCCCCAATGGAGGGTGTGAAGTTAATGGCAGAGTTAGGAAGGGAAAAGCGTAACACAGGCCCCTTTTCTGAAAAGTATTTGCTGACAAGCACATGGAAACCATTGGGTTTTGTACACTGAGCCGCAAAAGGTAAATCCTCCTGCATGCTTCCACATGCCCGATCTCGTCTCCATACACAGATTTTTACCTGGGGCGTAGCCGGGGCTGCTGGTTGGGTACATGTTTGGGTTGTAGGCTGGGGCAGCAGTGGGATAGCCCGTTGGGTAACCTGCAATGAGAACAAAAAAGATAAATTACGCTTTTGTCGACAGGGAGAGAGAAGAGGCACTAAACAACCTGTGTGAGCAAAGAGGCCACCGGCAGAGCTGAGAGGTAAAGCACAGATGTATTCTCAGTTGGCCAGGGTATAGGAAGGACTATGAATGTGCTCTAGAAACTTACACATGACTTCATCAATGTTTCATCTTTATTCCTCTAGAAAACAAGGACGATAACCAGAACGCAGAATAAAGAAACATTCAATGGGCTCTGAAGAAAACTATCGAGGAAATACACACACACTGAGTGCAGAATTCAGCTACAAAAATCCACCAGCACAGCTATACTTGAAAGGTTTCCCTTGGCTGCCTGCAGCCACTGTAGCTTGACCATCGTAGCACTTTGCATTCTAAGAGCAGAGCTCAGCACCCAGCCCAAGTCCTTGGTGCTCAGCACTTCCATTAACCAGAGCTAAAGGGAAGGTAGAGGCATTGCATTTAAACATGCCAGCCCTTATATTCACTCATGGCTGCACAACTCCCATCCCCAGGAGGGCTTCGATTACCTGCTAGGCCACCTGGAAGAAACACGCACGGCAGCTCGTACCCTTTGCAGCCACATGAGGTTTTAATGGGCACTTTAGAAAAGGTTGCAAGGCATCTTCAATCTTCATCATCTTCACTCAGATCGGTCATAGGGAGTTCAGGGGAAATAATGTAAGCAGTCAGCTACGTGGAGGCTTGGAAATCACCACACACTGCAGACCCAAGTCCCTGTGTGCATCTACCCAGAGTGCAGATGTCTTGCACCAAACTCTTACTTCATCTGAAGTTCTTGTCCTCCATGAAGACCACAGATCACAAACTCTGCACCTCGCTCTGCTCCATTTTGCTTTTGTTTACTGCCCTACCTCCATGTCTGGGAAGCCTTCCTGGCTGCAAGTGGTAACACTCAAATAACTCCATCCCTTCTTACGTGCTCCTGTGTAAATCCCTCCAACAGACCAAATGGGACATGCTAATCTTCCTTTGCTGGTGCAAAGTTTGGCTTTGCTGTGCTTCACCACCACAGCCGCTGCCCCAGTTTATCTTTGGATCCTGTTGGCAGAGCAGAGCCAATGCAACAGCGACAAAATGACCCTTGGAGAGTCTTTCCATGCCAAGCTCTACTGATCCTGTCTGCTGGTTGCCAGCAAAGACTGAAAAGAGGTAATTAGCAGTCGATTCACACCCTGTATCTTTACTTTTACTTTATTAAATAAAAGCAAGCATGGGTCTTTCCTCCCCATTTCTGAGCAGCAAGACAAATGCATTCCAATCTCTTCGCCCCATGCCCCAAAGCTCACTCCTCTTTGACTACGTGCATATTTCTACAACCTGGCACCCAGCACGCAGCCGACTACTGCAGCAGAATTTTCAGATTCATTTGAATAAATCTAATTCAACACTCATGACCACTGTACTGGAATAAATGACTGTACGTTCTACCCTCTCATTTTCATCAGTGATATATTTGGCTTCTAAATCAGGTTAATTAAAAATTGCTGTAGTTAATGTTGGATAAGCAGCAGTTTAACAGATTTTTTTTTTTAGGCTGCATAAAACTATGTTGTCATCGTACTCAGGAATATATACAGCCTTTTAGCAATCAAGAAGCTCCTCAGAAAGTTATTTGCAGATCCAGTGATTGCAAGCAGAACATTAATGATGAAGATCTTAAATCAGAAATATCCCTGCTTACTCTCCGCTTCATTAGAAGATAACCATTTATTTTCCAGTACATTCATTGCTCCAGCATCCTCCCATTGCTTGCTCAACCTTGACGATCCCACTTTGCTTCCTGACCAATCTGACCAGCTCACTTCTTGACCATATTTTTCCCTATAATTCTCTCAACTGTGTTTCTACATGGAGTTTCATCCCCTTGGTACACAGTGTAGTAGCTGTGCATGTGTCATGGTGTTGGGAAGTCCCTTGCTCATCAACTAGGGCTGGGATCTAGATGACAGCCTCTTGGGGCACCAAGAGGTTCTTCTGGCCTTTGCAGCTGGTTAATCTCCCCAGATTAAGTCCTGAATCCCATGAATTGCTGCAGTAGTTCTTAATAATAGTCCTTAACTAATAGTCCCTAAGTCAACAACCATGGCAAACATAGTCCCGTGTGGTGACATGCAGCAAATGTTTCATCTGTGCCTTCTGAGATATCACCAGCACTCAACACACTATCAAATTCAGCAAAAAAATCCCCTTCTTTTTTACTCAGATCAAAATTTTCAGCATTAGGTTTATACATAAGAAACAAGCCTGAAATAAATCAGACCACAGGAAACCTGTGGCTTTGGGTAAGCTTTTCTATCCAGGCAATTATTGAAAGACTTCACGGTTACTTCAGGCAGATGGAGACAACCATATATTTAGGTCTTCTTTCTCTTATTGGGGGGTTTAACTTCTGCTTTGTAGGACTGCACCTTGTTTACTCTGGTATCTTTTGCTGTTCTGAAAGAAAGTTGTGGCCATTTTCAGAATAATTTCATTTCAGATAAATACCATTTCTATCAATGAAGCTTTAACAGCTTCGGATGCAAAAAGATGCAGCTAGCCCTGCTCTATCTTCCACTCTGATCTCATAAACTTAGATAACTGCTGACCTGCAGCAAGAAAACTTGTCCTTTATATTTTAAGGGGAAAAGGCAATGGAAAAGGTACGGGAAAATTAATGTGGTTTGCTCCTTTTTTGGACATACTGAAAGATAAGGAAGTAGCAGAATCTGGGGCAATTTGTGTCAGGGAAAACGTGCCTGAAAATTCCCAGTGCTCAAAACCCACTGGGTTTAAAAATACATGAGACATTTTTACACCTTTTTGCTCTTTGAGCTGTTAGGATTTATGTTTGTTGGCTTGTTTTCATCCCCCAAATGACCACAAATAAGCTTCTTCAGGAAAGCAAAAACCGCGGTCCCCATTATGGTCTCCATGTCTCACATTCCCTGGGGTGTAAGATAAAGCCTGGATCCTACAACCAGGGAGGAGCTCAGGAGAGGTGGTAACACCAAAGCACCTGGCACCCTGCTCTGATTTCCCCCTCGGATAACCCAAGAGACCTCCTGTAAATCCCTGTTCTTTCTGCTGACCCTGCTTCCCTCCTGCCATGTCTGTCTTGCCTCTTCACCTTGGCCAAACCCACCTGTTTTAGGCTGAGTGCTCTAATCTCCACGGGCTTCCTGCGGAAGACACAAAAATGTCAGGGACAGAAAGAAAATATCCTTTATTTTCTGCTTGTACAGATCTGCACATGATGGGGCCCTGTCTCTGCTGGGGCTCGGGGCCTTATTACAAGCAATGATGCAGAAGGAAAGAAAACAAGATGAAACCATACTGAACAAAATTTATTAGATTCCTGACAGAAGAAATCAGAAGTTGTTTTCTTGCTTTATTTTAATTTAATATCATCTCCACAATCAATAGGAGTAGGAAAGCCAGTGTTCATTTAAAGTTCTCCCCAAGGAAAATCTACAGCCCTGCAAATCTGAGCAGCGCTAACTGTAAAAATTACAGCACAATATCTGGCTGTGCAACGCGAAGAGCACACGGGGCTGCATCAAGTAGATATTTTAAAGCCACCTTTAATTTCTCATGTATTTCTAAATGTTTTCATACCTTTATGAAGCAGGCTCTGCTCACCCCATCCTCTTTGGTGCAATGCTGGTTTTGGCTTTTAGGCTACGAGTCTCAGCTACCTGCTCCCACTTTTCAACACACACACCTTTAGAAGATGCACTGAAGTTCATGAAATAAATTAAAAGAGTGGCATACAGAGCCTTCAAACACATTTGTTTAGCCCAGGGTCCACCCATAATAAAGTTGCTATTTCCAGCTATATATTTTACTGCCTACATGCAAGACAGATGCATGTGTATACACAAGCCCACCACAGAGCTCTTCTGCACGAGACAAGAAATGGTTTGATGGGGCATTTAAGACAGCTCTTTTCATCCAGAAAGCCTTCTGGGACAGTTTATTCCTGGTCCCAAGGTACTGAGCTCCTACAGGGCCGCTGTGGTTGTTCTGCACATCAGGAGAGTAAAAAATGGTGAATTACTGGGGAGAAATGAGAGGGCAGGGGGGAAAAAACCCAGAGATGTTGGCAGGCAAAGGGCTGCCCTGGAGGAAAGGCTGGCAGCAGGGCAGGGAGGATTAAAGATTGAACAGGTAACGATAAGGGGAAGTGTTTATTTGGGCTCATTCAAGGATCAGATTTGTGATTGTGTTTCATTCGCTTTGGCATTTAGAATTTCCAGCCCCAGGTGCAAACCAGGTCTGGCTCATCCTTTCTGACAAGTTGCTGGAAAAAACCCTGCGACACTCTGTAGGTCAGCACTGCCAGGGTACAGAGGACCAGGCACAAGGGACAAAGTGACATTAAAACCCCATGGCAAAGGTGCTGGGTGCTTGACCATTTTTTCTGGTGAGCCATGGTATTACTAATGAAAGCTCAGCTGGTGTTCAGCTGAATTCACTCCTACCCCAAGCCCCAACTATCTGGGCACTACAGAAGACACTCACAGCAAGTTTTAGAGGGGAGCACCCATTCAAAGGTCTCCTCCCCATTTTTCTGCTTCCTCTCAAGAAGGCTTCAGCACATACTGCCCAAGCAATCATCCTCGCTATAAATGAGCAACCTCCATCCACAGACTCATACAATGACAGGAGGGTTGGGTTGGAAGGGACCTTTAAAGAACATCCAGTCCAATCCCTGCCATGGCTCAGGTGGTTTGGTCCATGGTTCAGCCTTCCACCAGTGATTGGGTGAATGAACTGTCACTCACAACGCTGATTTCCAAAACGTGCCTTCTAATTTTTCAAGAACAGTTTCTCTTGGCCATTATCTGATTAGGGCTTAAATTGCTACACGCGGCCTAAATTAATTTACAAGACAAAATGTTCTCCTTCATTCTTTTTCCTAGCAAGTCTCAAGCAGTGATAGACTCCCAACAGCGGTCGTATCACAAGGATTTTTACAGGCACAGATAATAAAGTCACTTATCTAAGCGCAGGACAAGGCATTGTATAAACTCACACTTCAACCCGAGGACTCCAGCTCAGACACTTGCTGCACTATCTCGAGAGCTCATTAACTACCAACATGTAATGGACTAAAAAGCCGGTCAGCCACACAAAACTCTCCACATTCTGTCATTCACTGCTCCAAGGTGGATTAATTAAAAGGACCATTTTACTGATCTTCCCTTTTAAACCCCTAAAACACTGTATGCCGTTTTCCTCCTGTTGAGCAATAGCTTTGAAGCTACAACAGGTCCAAGAACATTTTGTTTTTACGACCACCTCTTCAGATCAGCCATATGAAACCGAGTCTTTTCACCTGCAAAATACCTTCATGTTATGTTTTAAGTCTTTACCATTTCTCATTCTTTATTGCCTAGACCTCAGAAACTCCTCAAAAATGGTATTTATGAATACCTTCTGTGGATAGAAATGTGAGGAACTCCACATCTTCAACTTCCCGCTGCTGTAAATCCCTTCCCTTTAGACTGACTGAGAATTTATTCTCACAAAAGGTCACATTCTGTGACATGAACGTGCGAATTTGGTACTTGAGGAATCATCCCAGAGCTGAGCAATTCAAGAGCAGACACCACGCAGGCACCACGTGGTGCAGCTCCACCAAAGCCTCCACCAGCCAGACTCACAGCAGCGCTCTTGAACACTGATTGCCGGTAGCAATGACAGCAGAAAGAATGCTTTTAATTATGTGATGATTGGCGGGCGCAGGGGAAATAGCTGAGAAGGACATCTGGGAACTAATTCTGCACTGGAAACCAAGCCTCCAGAGATGAAGAGCTGCTGCATTTCAGAAATGACTTGCAGCAGAGATTTAAACAAACCTTCCTCTCCCATTCTCCATCCAGAAGGAAGTCTTTTCAGCCTGGTTTGCTCCTCACACAGTCTCAAAGCTCAGGGCTTGGGCTGTACATCTTCTCCTGCTTTTTGGGGAGTTGTTCCCCAGGGAATATCCTCTGGTGCGTGGGAGGTAGGGAGGTGAACTCTGAATGGCTTCTTACACTGGGCTTTATATAGACCTTTCCTGTCCAACGGGCACTATTTAAAACATTACGTACTTGAATCAAAGATTATTTGCTCCAGATTTATCCCACCTAAGACATCTAAATTAGGTGTGTAGCGGCCCTGGTACAACAAAGTTGCCTACCTGATACAGGGCAGGTACTCCTGCCCCATCACTTTCGATGTTTATGGCCAGCTTCCATCCCCTCACATAAACCACCATCCTGCTGCTATCAGGCTCCGTGTTTTAGGGGTCCAGCTGCCTTGGTGGGCATGGGGCTGAACCAGGGTCAACAGAGAGCAACACTTCCAAGATCAAGCACTTGATTTAGCAGCCAGGAGCCCTTTGTCACAAGTGACTTACAGACTGAGGGCTCTTAGGATGCTACAGGTACAACCAAATGATCAGACATGAGCTTGTCAGTGTGTTTTAAGATGTCACTGTCCTTCAGCTGGAACTTGGGACAAACTCAGTACTAAAACATCAAGAGATCTCACACCCATTAGATTTCACTTACCCTCCAGGCTTCACTTGGTCTCTTGCATTTTAAAAGGCAAATCTGCTGTACTGAAACTCCTTTTATAGCTAAAAATGTATATTGCCCAATTCACGGAGTTTTCCAAACCAAATTTAAGTCTAGAAGCAGTCTCAAACTTAGGAGGACAGAGCTGAAGCCCTCCTGAACTGATTTCTATTTTGGTTTATGCTTAACATTTTAAATTATATGAATCTGGGTGAATCCTGTTTTGCCAGCTCACAAATGCAACTCCAGCAGGAAGGATGGCATAACGTTTTCTTTCTTTCCTAATCACACAGAACCATGTAACAGCTGAACCGAGCGCAGCGACTGAACACATTCCCATGTCAAACCCTACCCAAACCTCTCCCATGTGCTGCTCCTCAAGCATTATGAAGGATGAGCATCCAGATCTCCAAATGCATCTTGATGCTGCAGGGAGCCCAGAGGCTGGACCTGGTTTCATTTTACACCGATCGTCCCACATTACCGCCAGCATCCCATCACTCACTCACTGCCTTGCTGTGAAACTATTCCAGCCCACTCATGCTAAATGGATGTAAAAATAGAGGAAAAGCTGAAAGCAAGGGTGGAACCGTTCTGAAGAGCAAGTTAATGGATGGTTGAGAATCCAGCATTTCTGAAGTCTCTAAGGATAATAAATGCATTCATTCCCATGACAAAGTGCCACCCCCTTATTACTGTTTCAAGCTTCATCAGCCCAAGAGTGGAGCAGTCAAATGAACATGTATTCACCAGACACAGCAACTGCTTTAAAAAAGTATTTGCTCTAGCATTTGACAACCTGCTCTCTTTCCTGGACACCTTTCACAGTTGATTCTTTTTTCACCTTTTTTATTTTATATAAGCAGTGACTTATTTCTTGCTTGTTACCCACGTCCATGCAAAGCCAGTCTTCACATGGACTGTAAAGGCACCTATGGCATTGCTGGTACTGTTGTTTCCCATTTTTAAACACTGATGTCTGTACAGACGAGCAGTTGCTGACTGTGTCCTCAGGTTTAGACTGGACACACTATCACAGAGCTGGAAAATGGCAACATTGGCTGCTGTTGAGACTGTCAGTCAGCACTGCCATCTGATCCCATGAAAGTTAAAGGACTTTAATTAAATGGGGTAATTTATTGTAGCTGCTGTTCAAGTCTCACTGCTGTGCAATCGTGCTGATGGGAGGCCTTGTGATGAGCTGCAGACAGATGGCCAAGCCCCCACGGAGCCCCCACACAGAAGCAGCGGTGGGGAGGAATTGCAGGCTCACACTGAAGGCAGCAGGGCTCTGGCTGGAGCAGGGTATGTCCTTCCCATCAATACAAAGGCTGCAATAAGGTCTCCTCAGAGCCTTCTCCAGGCTGAACAACCCCAACTTTCTCAGCCTTTCTCCATATCAGAGGTGGTCTGATCATTTTCATGGCCTCCTCTGGACCTGCTCCAACAGGTCCATGTCTGTCTTGTACTGGGAACTCTACAGTGATCTAAGTGGGGTCTCAGAAGAGGGGAGTAAAGGGAAGAATCACCTCCCTCACCCTGGATATTGTATCCTCAACCAGGATGTGATTGGCTTACTGGGCTGCAAGTGCACATTGCCATCCCATGACCAATTTTTGCATGAAGAAAGGGTGTAACAGAGCCTCGCTGCCTCTTGAAAACACCTGGCTTCGCTCCAGCTCCGCATTCCCAGGACTGTGACGATGTTACGCAGGGGTAGGCAGGCTCCTGACGAAGGAAGAGTGCAGGTCCTCTACTGTGAAAACTTCCATAACTTTTTCCCTCTCCCTCCCCAGAATCACAGTTTGACACAAAGGGTGGTGAATTCCACTTGTGTGAATACACACTCTCTGAATAAGTTTTTCTTATGGGTCATCCACAATTTACATGATAAACACAACACCTGGAGACTACACAGACAGGAGCTCTACAGGCATCACAGATAACACAACTGTGCTGCTGCAATCTTCAGTATAAACCCACCCTCCCAAAAAAACCCTGACAAAACCTACATGAATCTCGCTAACATATTTTCTTTTTATGACTATTTCCTTTATATCGTACAGACTTACAAGAAAGCACTACTGAAAGTCATAAGAGTGCAGAGGTGCCTTTGGCATGAAAAGTGATGGAGAGAAAACCTTCAGTTGATGGCACAATGGCATGGACATGATGGCACGGACATGATGGCACGGACATGATGGCACGGACATGATGGCACGGACATGATGGCACAGACATGATGGCACGGACATGATGGCATGGACATGATGGCACGAAATTGATAGCATGGACATGTGGTACAATCTATTTGTCTCCACTTCACAAGGTCACAACATTGACAGAACGGGGTCCTGTCTGCCTGGAGGAGATGTTCCCAGCTGGAGGTCAAGGACAGGGGACGGCTCGCGGGGCCTCCCTGCCCTGTGGAGATGGAGAATCCCGGTTTCTTGGGAATTAGGCAGGAAGAGCAGTGGATCTGAACAGAGCTCTGGGCTCTTCCACGGAGCCTTGTGGTTGCACAAAGCAATGTCAGCTTGGAGCTGTTGCCTTTGGCATGCCAGGGAATTACGAGACTTTAGAAGATCAAAAAAGATATTAAGAAAATGACAGAAGCACTGCTTTGGGCATATGTGGCCTTCATTTTCACTTGCTCAGTGAAAATTTACTTTCAGATCATTTTTTAAGGTTCAATATAACAGCCAGCTGTTGAACAAAAGAGATTATTCCCATTTTCATTCCTATTTCAGTTCCATCTCTGTTTTAATTCTCACGTATATCCAAAAGAAACCTCCCAGGCCTTACTGCAGCTGTCTGGGTTCAGAATGCATTTGTATGAACAAAACTCCTCTTGAAAACTAGGAGCAACTGTCCAAAAATATTAGTGAGACAGTTTGATTATTTAAGACACATCCTATAAATAAACCATAGCGACAGAACTTGACAGACTGTCAATCAACGTAACTGCTGGGCAAGAGACATGTGTCATATCCCTTCCCATGTTGAGACAAGTGTCTGTGGGAAAGAAGTTCTAGAAAACTGTTAAATTTACACAATATTAATGCTTCCTACAATTATTTACTTCCTTCTGTATTTGACTAATCCAAAGCAAGATATGAACAGCCGCCAATGATAAAATAAAATTGTTTGTTGCTCCAAAAGGAGCGTATGCCCTAGATAGAGAAGTCATTACAGTTTTTTTTCTTTAACACTGAACTGTGGCTCTGTCTTATCCAACAATGTTCCTCAGGGAAATATTTAGCTGGAAGAATTAAAATAAGTTATGATAGCGGAAGACTGCTAGACTTAAAGCAGACCAAGCGGTATTCCTCCTGTTCTCCCTAAGATAAGCCCTGAAGAATAATGATTCATTCTTCCTCAAAGGAATCTAAGTTACGGTGAAAATCACGTTGCCACAGATCTGCAACTAAAGCCATACATCCACATCAGCACTGGGTAACCACTAATATCACTGTCCAGAGCCAAGCACAACATGAACGAGGCCAGAGTCGCTGGGAGGAGACACATTTTTTAATTAGAGAAGCTGACCTAACTGCAAAAAACCCAGAAACTTTTTCTGGCACAGAAGTCCATCTGCAGATCTCTCAAGAGAACTTGTCACCACGTAGTTTCTTGTGCAGAAGACCAGGTACTGCAGGAAAAGTGAGTTTCAGAAGTAAATGTTGATAACCCTCACAGTGTGTTAGCCTTGAAGGGCTCTGGACATAAGAAGAGGACAGACCATGCCACCAGAGCAGTGATGGCTGTACCATACCATCACATAATCAAGCACGCCCTTGCACAGGATGGTCCTGGGGAAGAGCGAGATGCAAACGCACCAAGGAAAGGTCAACAGCTGGAGAGCAAGCTGAATCCAGAAGGTTAATTATTTACCAATGAGCCGAGCTGAGCACAAACACCAGGAGATACTGCTTGAACACCAGCAATTTATTTAAAAGACAACTGCTGCTGAGGTTCCAGTGGGGCTTCGGGAAGGGCCATAGCCCAAACACTTCTTGAAGCAGCTTCATCTTTGGTTTGTTGCAAACATTTCCCTTTCTTCATATGATGGCTCCTATTTTTTGAACTACAGAAATGGGGAGTGACTTACTTCTACCACCCATGTCACTCATGGCTGTACTGGCCCTTGGTCATGTCAGTCTTAGGCTGCAGTTTTCCGGGTTACTCAGCTGCAACTCGTATGGAAGCCTTTCCAGACCTTTATTTGGCCTCGTTGTCCTTCTCCAGCTCTCCTAAAGCCCTTCTCAGATGGGGCCAAAACCACCTAGAGGTGGGCCAACCAGGGGGATGCACAGAGCTGTACTGGCATGCTCTGGTCTTCAACCCCTTTCCTGATTAATTCCTACCATAACATTTGCCTTTTTGGACAGGTGCTGAGCATAAATTACTTAACCTGGAAAGGACCTTCCCTCTCCACTCATGATGCTTAGTTTCTCTATAGGTCTTTGCTGAGGGACCTGGTTGAAGCTGTTGGAAAACTCTCTCCTGCAGGAGCTTGTGGACATCCTTGGAGAATGGCAATAGGCTTTGGCACACGTTGCCCTAAGACAAATGTATTTCTTTCCTTCTGAATCTTTATTTTCAAAATCTTTACTTCAAAAGACAATGAAACGTGTTTTTCTTTTCTGTAGATTAATGACGGTGAAGCACAACAACTCCATCAGGTCATCAACTCAGCCAATATCTTAAATTTAAAGAAGGAAATGGAGTAATCATTCCTCTTCCTGCTCACAGTGACTATACATAGCTCATTTTTCATCCTGTCCAGAGGTTTCTTCCTCTGCCTTTTCTGAATGTTGTAAAAAGCTTTTTCCAGGGCTGTTGTAACATTTGGAAGGTCAGCACGGGTGCACAGCAGGTGAGGAGATGTCACAGCAGGGCTTCAGAGATGGCAGCTGAACTGATCCAGAATGACAAACTAACAGGAGGTTATGGTCAGAAAAGTGATGAGGTTGCCTTTTTTTCCTGAAAATCTCAGCTTCCCATGTGTACTCAGAGTCAAATTTGCCTACTTCACCAGCAGAAATCCCCTTCTGCTCTTGCTGGCTTACCGATGTGACATGGTTCAGTGCAAGTGAGCTAGAGGCTTGCTCAATTCATGTATCTGTAATGGAATAATTACTTATATTCTCAATACCAAATAAGCATTTATTTGTCTGAACTGGAATCTGCACCAAAGTGCAGAGGTCGGAAGGAAAAGAAAAGCTGTGGTAAAATGAGATTTGGGGAGATGTACGTGAAAAGAAGGAAGATGAGGACATCATGTTTCTAGTACAGTTTTTACATGTGCAAGTGAAGGCTGTCTGCTGCAACTGTGATGCAGAGAAGGCTACACCATGGTGAATTTCAAGCACTGGATCCTCCTTGATGTGGGCCTGTTGGAGCGAGTCCAGAAGAGGCCACAAAGATGATCAGGGGCTGGAGCACCTCTGCTATGGAGACAGGCTGAGAGAGTTGGGGTTGCTCAGCCTGGAGAAGAGAAGGCTGCAGGGGGGACCTTAGAGCAGCCTTCCAGTTCCTGAAGGGGCTACAGGAAAGCTGGGGAGGGACTTTTTATGAGGGCATGAAGTGATAGGATAGGTAATGTTTTCAAACAGAAAGAAGGGAGATTTAGACTGGATATTAGCAAGAAATTCTTCACTGTGAGGGTGGGGAGACACTGGCACAGGTTGACCAGAGAAGCTGTGGATGCCCCCTCCCTGGCAGTGTTCAAGGAGAGGTTGGATGGGGCTTTGAGCAGCCTGGGCTGGTGGGAGGTGTCCCTGCGTGATTCTGTGATTCTATGATTGAGATGATTTCCTAACTAAGGAGGAGACAGAGCATCCTTCTGCCCCCAGAGACATCTCTTCTCCTTCAGCAACCCAGGAGTCCAACCCATGACCACCTGCACGGTTTCATACCCAACGGCTACAGAAGTGCAAATAGTTTTCAATCATGTATTCTCCATCTCCCAGCAATCTTGCGGAGGGTGAGCAGAGCCTCACGATTTCAGAAGGGGGCACTCCTGGTCACCTTCTGCTCTGGCAGAGTTTCTATGGCAACTCCAGATGAGTCTTGAAGGGAGGATTTCTGGTAGACTCCTTCTGGAAAAGTTTGTAATGTAAATACAGGCAGGCAAAAGCAAGCCTGTGTTCTCCGTGCCCTCAGGTTATAGGTTACAGCACGGTATTTACAATAGCTGCTCAGAAAACAGCCTTTTGTGATTTCCAAAATACACTTGTTCATCTGGCTAATTTTCAATTCATCCTTTGCAGCTCTGCTCCCAAGCCCAGGAGAGGGAAAAAATCAGTTCAAGTCTTGGCATTTTGCTCCAGATGTAATTTCTGCTTTGAGCAGCCTGGGCTGGTGGGAGGTGTCCCTGCCCATGGCAGGGGTTGGACTGGATGAGCTTTAAGGCCCCTTCCAACCCACACCTCTCTGTGATTCTATGAAATGGCTGGAAGAAGGAAGGGAACTCCCAGTTTCACAGCCAGGGATGCTGACTTAGCAAGGAATGATGTAGCTCGCCACAAGTCACCCAGAAACTGTGATCTGAACAGAAGATGACTCTGTTCTGTCTGTTTGGCACAAGACAATCCTCCCACTTCATTTGTCATCTCTTCAAGTGTTGTAGAAGTGCAGTTTGAGTGTTTTCAACAGTGGGCAAGTCACTGTTTTCTGCACAAGGCGGGTTTGTTGCTACAGACCTCATGGGATTGGCACCGCATCTATTTGAGGAGTTAAATATTGAGTAATAGGTGTCAGAAGTGCTTTTTCAGACTATAATTTTACAGGATGAACAGCAAGGCGTTTGTGAAGAGAAGCACTTGCAGAAAGCTCCTTACCTGGCCACGCATTACTTTCAGATTTTCTTACTCAAGATACCTGACTTTAATTTACCAGTGTTGGACCTACCTTAAAAAATGGTATTCCAGGTGTGCCGCCAAAGTCCCCATTGCTACCAGTTTGTTGTGCTCTGGGTGTCCCCAGAGAATGATCAAGGATTAACGCAATAAAACCTGCCTAGTAATTTAGTGTCTCCTATAGCACAAGCATTGTCCTGCTTCCTACCTCTGCTTTTCTCCTCTGACTTTGGCAGCATCCTCCTGATTTCACCAGATCTATTCTTGACTCACGTCCTTTAAAAAGATCTCTGGGGACATGGAATTTCCTATTTCAGCTCTTTCTAGTAATAGGCACTTCCAGGATGATCACTATGATTTAACAGAAACAAATTACCACCTCAGAGGGCCAATTTTAATGCATGGAACCAGTAACTTTCATTTGCAAGTGTAAATAAGGTAAGTTTTAAAAAATATATAAAAATGCAAAATGTTAAAATATTTGGGGTTGCAAGAATAGGCCAAGCTTGAGTGAAACTCGGGTTTAGGGATCACAATATCCTTAACTTAGATGTTGAATTTTCAAATGCTAATTAACTTTAAAATGTCCATATGGTATTTTGGGCATTTTGGAGTTAGACCAGCAAAGTGAATTGCTCTCAACTACATTAGCTTTAGACAAACACAGCAGCAGATGGAGCACACACAGAATATTAACAAAACCAGGTTTTGGGTGTTAAAAGGCTTAATGGGTCTCTTGCATGTATTTGGGCCAGGAGATTTAGATTCAAATTGTGCTTGGGGGAAGCTGAGAATACATAATATTTGAACTGGCAAAACTCCACCGCAGTGTTTAAAAAAGGGCTCTAGTGGAAATAAAATCTAATTTCACCAGCTCGAAAGTGCAAACGTTCTCTCGGAAAGAAAGGAGAAATACAGTGATTCCACAAAACCCCTCTATCCTAAGATCTTTATTATGAATCTTCCAGCCAAGAGATGGGATGAGGTCCCCGGCCACCACACCAGACCCTAGAGAAGCCCACCAGCAGCTCCTGCCCAAGTCTCCGAAAGCCAGGGAGAAAGAGCAAGAGCACTGAAAACACGGGGTTATGCAGCATTTATTACTTCTGTACTTCTGTTAAACTGAATTTTTCAATCCCATTACTTCCCAAAGAAATGGACAGAAACCATGTTCTTGCCCTATAATCCCTCTCCTAAAAAAAAGGAACTCATTCTGGGAAATGCTTTAATTAGAGCTATGATTTTGCACCAGCTGTTCTGGTAGAGCACCTCTTCAGAAAGCTTTAGAAGAAAAAAAATATGAAAAAGGAAATAAAAGCCCCTCCCTTCCATCTTGTAAATATTTTATTCCTCACAAACAGACTTCTGCCCAGGAGAATCTACAAACGTATTAAAAACCACAGCTGAGGGGTGACAGCCCAGGGATGCTTTAGCACAGTACAATTTTAATTTGCTTGCCGTAAAACAATGATTTCTATGATAGTCCAACTCGGCAAAGCAATTACAGCTAATTAAGTAGATTACATTTAATGGTTGAGGTGCATTCTCCTGGTTGCTAAAGCTGACATGATAAATTTGTGGCAGCTCCTCTTGTGCTTGTTTTTGACACTAGGAAGCAGTCACGCTTGTTTAAAAAAAAAATCCTAAGACTCGTGTGGTATTGCCTGAGTGCAACATTTTATGTGGAGAAGAAGGGAACCTCTGCGACCCTTGGGATGGATGGGAGATCACAGAATCATTAAGGTTGGAAAAGACCTCTAAGACCATCAAGTCCAACCGCCAAACCAACATCACCATGCCCACTAAACCATGTCCTGAAGTGCCACATCTACACATTTTTTAAACACCTCCAGGGATGGTGACTCCACCACTTCCCTGGGCAGCCTGGTCCAGTGTTTGACCACTCTTTCAGTAAAGAAATTTTTCCTCATATCCAATCTAAACCTCCCCTGGAACAACTTGAGGCCATTTCCTCTCATCCTATCACTTGTTACTTGGGAGAAGAGACCGACCCCCACCTCACTACAGCCTCCTTTCAGGTGGTTGTAGAGGGCGATAAGGTCTCTCCTCAGCCTCCTCTTCTCCAGGCTGAACAACCCCAGATGTAGACCAGTGGAGGAGGACAGAAGGACCTCCTCCAGCACCATGCTCAAAACCTGCGACTTTGGCCAGCAAGGTTGGGAGATGCTATTTGACAAAATGAAAGCTTCTGGATAGCCCAGCGATCGCTTGCTGGGATCTAATCACATCAGGAGTTCCCTACCTGTGTGCCAGAGCAGCCCCACGGCTTGGAAAGGAGCTGAGCACTTATCGTGCTTCTCCCTTCCACCGCTGCCAACAAAGGGCTGGAGGAAGCTCAAGTGCATGGTTGACACGGGAGACTAAAAGAAAAGATAAAACACAAAATGCCTTGTATGTGATATATCAGCTGGAGAGGCAGAGGAGGAAGGTGCCAGCAGCACTTTCCAATTCACGCAGGTGGCCATAGGACTGTAGATGGGCTGCAGACCACCAAAAGCGATGGCATGAAATCAGTGCTACCCATCCGCGTGGAAGAACAGCAGGGATTTTAGTAACACATCTTGAAATATTTATAACGTTAGCTACACAACAAACTCTCTTAAAATACATAATATATGTGTGGGCGCTGAAGAGGTGGTAGATGTGTATTCATGAGGCACGCAAACCCAACAGCTCAACCCAAAAAGGCAGCAAGCATTAAGAAAATAAGTATTGTGGCTACACTGTCACATGCTGTTCACATTTTTGCAGTCCTTTGACACTCAAGCCCAAATCTCAAAGCATCTAAAGCAGTCCCCCGTGTCCAGATTTAATTAGGTACGATTTATTTCCTCCTGTATCACTCATGTCTTAAAAGTTAGACTGAAAGATCACTGAAGAAAAACAGTATTTTCATGTTTCATAAAGCAGCGTGTACAGATCAGCACACCAAAGCTAACAGAATCACAGAATCACAGAAAGCTTATTTAAAGCTGAAATGCAGTTCTCTGGGATTGAGGTCCTCCCTTATTGATAGAACAGGTTGCCCTGAGGAGCTGTGGATGCCCCACCATTGGAAGTGTTCAAGGCCAGGTTGGATGGGGCTTTGAGCAGCCTGGGCTGGTAGGAGGTGTCCCTGCCCATGGCAGGGTTTTGGAGTGGGTAAGTTTTGAAGGTCCCTTCCAACCCAAACTGTTCTGTGATGCCTCAGGAACACCAGGTGCCATGGGCACCTCTCTGCAGATGGGAGGAAATCAGGAAAGCATACCAACAGCACTTCCCAACAGGTCCATCCCAATGTCCCAGCACAGCTAGTTTCCATCTTGGTTTTCTGCAGTCACCCACTACAGAGCAAACAGCGCTCTTACCAAAGGAGAAATACCAGAATGCATGAAGTATTTAAACCTGGAGACTTAGATTATCAGAAAAAGTAAAAAACTGTAAGAAGGGATGTCACCGTATGTTCCCCCATTAAATCATCCTCCCTACGGCATCGCAATTCCCCTACAAAGTTGGCACTTGCCACAGTAAGCTCCTCATCCATCCCTCTGCCCTGTGAGGTGGCTCCTTACATGAAGACAAGGATCCCTGGGTCACTCTATGCTCCCTAATTTTAGCAGAGCAGATGGTCATGCTGTGTTTAAGGAAGATTTTGTGACTTTGTTTTACTGCTCTTAAAGGATTTAGGGAATTTATGCTGTGCTCCTAACTATTCTCTCAAGAATTAAATCCAGAAGCCGACTTCTCAGCAAAACTGAAAGGGGACTTAGCAAATCTGTAATGAGTCATCATGCCGCAGGT
This sequence comes from Mesitornis unicolor, assembly GCF_000695765.1. Taxonomy (NCBI): domain Eukaryota; kingdom Metazoa; phylum Chordata; class Aves; order Mesitornithiformes; family Mesitornithidae; genus Mesitornis; species Mesitornis unicolor. The sequence continues at coordinate 32,436 of NW_010168330.1, forward strand.
AGTGAAGCTGGCTTTAAAACAACACGTCCACCAGCATGGCGGGGAAACGGAAAAAAGAGTCACCAGTTCCCTCCAGGAATAGCAAATTACAGCAATAGACTCGGATGGAAAAGGGAAGGAAAAAAAAATAAAACCTCAGAAGCTGGAGGAGCGAAAGGCATTATGTCAAGCAAAATAAAAATCAGATGGTTCACATCAGCTTCCTCCTGTACTGTGAGCTGCTGAGTAGATAAATTAGCTTTACAAGAGAGGAAGACGACTAGTTATGGTTTGGGATTCACAATAGCAGCACGCTTCAGTTTTACCAGCAGATCCTGAGGGCTTTAAATTAGGAGCATAGATAATGAGAGGAAAGAGCTGTCCAGGGGAATCTCTCGGGTGATATTACAAATTGTTAACAAAAAAGCCAGCAGTAGAAAATGGCCCTTGATTCATCACAACAAATATACTTCGTAAGAGATAAGTTGAAGGACCAGAAACTGAAAAAATAGCAATATACTTGCATAATAATGAATTGTCCCTACACTACTTCATGTGGGAAAGGTCCCTTTCCTAGAAAATGTCTGAAGCATGATTGCTTTCACACTTGCCCCTGCCCACACCTCCGTCTTGGCGAGGAGCATCCCAAGGCGTGGATTTGGATGATACACTGTGATCCATCATCATTGACTCTGCAAGCTGGGGAGCACTGCAAAAACATCCTCATGCTCTGGAGCACCAAGAACATCGCAATGAAGCCATGCTTGAGGGTGCTGAGCAAGGACAACCTCAACCCTGCTCTGCCACTGTTGACTTCTCCTTGCAGACATGTCCAGAGCTGCACACATTTGTGTAATGTTGATGCATTCAACAAATGCACTACATGGCTTTGCATGTACACTTGTGAAATTCTGTGTATCACAGAACCACAGAATGATTTGGGCTGGAAAGAACCTCAAAGCTCATCCAGTTCAACCCCTGCCATGGGCAGGGACACCTCCCACCAGCCTAGGCTGCTCAAAGCCCCATCCAACCTGGCCAAAACCCCATTTCAGGGAGTAGGCATCCCATATGTCTCTGGGCAGCCTCTGCCAGTGTCTCACCACTCTCACAGTGAAGAATTTCTTGCTAATACCTAGTCTAAATCTCTCATTTTTCTGTTTAAAAACAATATCCCCTATCACTCCATGTCCTTGTAAAAAGTCCTTCCCCAGTTTTTCTGTAGCCACATCAGGAACTGGAAGGCTGCTCTAAGGTCTCCCTGGAGCCTTCTCTTCTCCAGGCTGAACAACCCCAACTCTCTCAGTCTGTCTCCATAGCAGAGGTGCTCCAGTCCCTGATCATCTTTGTGGCCTCCTCTGGACCCGCTCCAACAGCTCCATGTCCTTCTTCTGTTGGAGTTGGATGCAGGACTGCAGGTGGGGTCTGAAGTACTGGATATCCTACAAGAGCTATGTAAGGCAACATGATGAAGTCACCAAAACTCACAGCAGGTTTCTGCTTTGTCTTAGGCGTATGTATGTTAATGGCAATAGTTGAGAAATAATGGATAAGGTTGTCTCTAAATTTAGAAAAAAAATAGCTTAAATGCAGCAAGTATGTATTTATCCTGGCACATTCTTTTCAATATCAACACAATCAGCAGAACACACAGTTCCACACCAATGGTTCAGC
>NW_010168330.1:34119-37662 GCF_000695765.1 Mesitornis unicolor
GTTACTTTCTCTTTGGATTTCCTGAAATCCTGCTCTGCCTGGATTTCTGCCTCCCACTCCATCTCAGCACATCAGAGACCTCCCGTCATCTGCAAAGTTCTGGTCTACTTCCAAGCAGGGCAAGTAAAAGCAACATATATTTTATTGGATATGGTTATTTTTAAAGCTATATGCAAAGAATATATTTAGATTATTCTACAGCCTCAGCGATATAAAATAATAAGATGATCCTTCTTCATCTGTCTAATGTCTTTATGGATCGCCACATTGCAAAAAGGCGCTAGGCTGGCTCCTGGCTTCAGTGGGGGTCTCTGTGATGTGAGACTGTAGATATAGGGGCCCAGATTGAAGGATAAAAGGGCTCAGAGGGCTTGCAGGGCCAAGGATGGAGCAGAGGAACAGGATTGAGATGTGGTGTCAGGTCTTGGGGGTATTTGGTAGTGAGGGTACTGAAGGGGTGGGATGGGACAAGGCACAATGGTCATCAAAAGATGATGGACACCTGGGGAACAGGTTCCAAATATTTCCTTGAGCAGGTGCAAGGAGCAGAGAAATGGGTTAATGGTGACCAGTCACCAAAGAATTGAAGGCTTCAAGAGTTCTCAAAGAGCAAGACTGTCCCAACGGGACTAGCACGAGTTGAAGGAGGGTTCAGTTGCGTGGGATGACTTTTCTGCAGTTTGGACCCATTCCTTGCTTGAAATATTTTTGGAGGGCTCAGCAGCAGAGACTCAAAGGGGCCAGCCTGTTGGAGGACCAGGGCCAAAGGAGATCTCTCTGGGGAATCTGTGCTCCATACAGGACATTGTGAGGACCTGTTAATCATTTCATTTTCACTTCAGCTTTAAAAGATGTGAGATACTCACCTTATATATACCTATAAAAATAAATATGTTTCAAGCTAGAAATTCCTTTTATAAGGGATGCAATTTGTTTTCACATGGTTGGAAACTGCATATTAAAAATACCTTCATGCTAAATTATTTCCCCTGCAATATTTTTTTAAGCATCATTATACAAAGCAGTTGCTAGCTTTTCAGCAGATTGTTCAAGGGACTGACTACAGGAACGATATTTTGAATTAGCATTCTTTTAATCAGCACAGCTGAAATCAGTCTCCTAGTTACCAGATGAATTGAGTCAACAAAAAAGTCCAAGTTTGCAGAGATTGTTCCTTCAAACCCAAAGGGACATTTTCTTCGTTAAGTTAAAGCTCATCAGAAATGAGGAACCGTTTTAGCAGAATCAGCTGAAACAAAACCCAAGACTCATGGGCCTGCCCATGTGCTTTTGTGTGGTGGCATAGGAGGACTCAACCAGTAACCACATTTCTCATAGGAATCTGATTTTATCAGACTGATGCGAGACAGAGCATCCTTACAAAATGCCCTTAAGAGATTTTGCTCCTTCTGTTAAACACAAGCAAGTGCCAATTCCAGGTCACTTGGCAAGCGCCAAGTGGGTCACACGCAGAGGCTGTTCCTGGTGCACGGTGACATCTTGTGTGTACTCACTGGCACAAGCAGACTACAGTTTGGTCAAATAACCACCCGGCACCTGGTCAGCCGATGCTCCTACAATCCTGTTCAATACTAATGAACTTCTGTAGATTTACAAGTACAAAATCAATGCACTGCAATTAATTTATACTGAGTCACTGTCTTCCAGTATTTCCTTGCATCAAGCAATCATAGGGAAAACCACACATGAGTAATACCTTCATTTTCTAGGTAAAACTCGAACGTGTAATACTCATCCCCTGCCTGTCATCAACGAGTCAAATCTAAGCTTTTTTTTTTCCCAGAATAAAATAAAATGAGCTTTTAAAACTACCAATAACTGGGCTCTCTGCCCAGCCATCTGCCTGCTTGAGCTTAGACTGGTACAACTGACCTCATATCAAAAGCCAAGTGGTGAACCCTTCAATGGGTCAGGCCATTACCAAATACTCACATTCCTGCCACCGGCATCCACCAGGAACCAGCTGTGTGAAGTGAGGTCCTGGGCACAAGCAAGTTGCCACCTGAATAAAGCTGCAGCTGAATCCATTTCAAGCAGCTCCTCCATCCTGCAGAACCCATTCATTTCTGGATGTCCTGAACTTGCTGTTGATGTTGTCCCTTAGAGTTGGCTGCAGCCTTGAAATGGTGTAAGGGAAACTAAGAGGAGCAAAAAGCCATTTATCTCCCAATTTTATATGTATGCTTGTATGTATTTATGTATTTTTTGGCAGTGTTAGACTACTTGCAACATTGTCCAACTCAGTTTTAAAGAGCCAGAGCTCGCACCAATGCCTTTTCTGGAGACAAGTTCCTATTGCTTTTATAACTCCTAGGCCTTTCAGTGGAAGGACCTGCACATCCAGTGCACCCTGGGATGAGGAGGATCTGAAGTTGTTCTGGAGAAAGGAAAGATAAGCATCTATTTTATCTGCACACATATGTGCAAACTAAGCAGATGTTGCAGTACCAAACTTGTGCAGAATTCAGGTTTTATAAAAACATGAGAGTCATGAAGCCCTGAGAACCAAATGTCATTCACAGTCTCCAAAATCTAGCAAAATTCAAGTTGCCTGGCTTCAGGTTGACTCTGTCAAGCAGCCAAATGGTGCTGGGGACTGATGCCCAGCTGAAACTTCATTTTCAGTGCTGCAAATCATTCAAATAGGAAAGTCATACGCATCCCTTAGCTGATTCCCACAGCACTGGTGTGCCCATCACCACCTTCCATGCTGGTCCCCACACGTTAGATCAATTTATAAAGGAGCTGAGGAGACTTCAGAGTAACTGCAGACCATGTGAGCATCTCATAGGCAAACCCATGCATTTCACACACACTCAAACATACTTTAATGGGGAAACAACACAAAACGAAACAGAAAAATCAGACTTTCAAAACGGATGTGCTAGACTGGTGAAATTTGAAGTTCCCCTACAACGTGGTTTCAAGGCAAGGGAGCTCAGTAAAGATAACTAAAGCTCCTCAACTGGCTGACTTGCAAATGTCAAGGAGAAGAAATGACCTGAGGCCAGTTTGTCACTGTCACAGCTTTGGTTGAATAAGTTTTAACTTTTCCCTCAAGCAACCTCCTGCCAAAGTACAATAAAAAATGCATGAAGACATTCATCTCTTTTTGCAGCAGACTTTTCTCCCTATCAAGAATAAACTAATGCGTAACACCTTGAGAGTTTTAATCTAAAATAGATTTCCAAAGGGCCTCACGTGCTATCAGTCTCAATTAAAAATGCTTTTAATGACTCAAAATAGGAAGCAAAGCTTTATAGCAGAATATTTTGTGCAAAGGGAGATTATTATTTCAAATAAGATAAATTACAAAGATAATTTAGAAAGCCAGTTTTCTTCCAGAATAAGCTGCCTCTCACATGATTAAGGCAAGAAAAATGCCAATGCAGGCTGCAAGGCAGAATGTAGAGATGTAACTGCTTAGAATAGATGAAATTATTGCATTTATCAGTTCCTCTTTATACATGGTACCAGGCAATGGACCTGTCTCACAATGAAGAGCATCCTCAGGAATGCAAT
>NW_010168330.1:37693-56190 GCF_000695765.1 Mesitornis unicolor
GCAGGAAGAAATTTGATGCTCTTTCTTCACCGAACATGTTATCACCAGTTGTGGTGCATGGGGAAAGCGGAAGAAAAGGTTCTGAAGGTGTTGAGTGCGCTCACCAGGCGCACAGCAGGTTGTTGGAGTAATTTATTAAAATAAATACACGTCTTCCAAAGCCAAGAGGCCCATGGGATCCAAAACCAAGGTTTGATAACGGTGCCTTGGACTGGACTAAGGCTATTAGCCAGGTGGATGAAACCAATTTTCACTATGGGTCTATTTAACAGCAGAAGTGTATCAGGAAGAGAATTATTGTGTATAGGATGTTACACATTCCAGAAACTACTTATGTATGTTCACAAAAAGTATGGAACAGAACAGAACAGAATATTTCAGTTGCAAGGGACCTACAACGATCATCTGATCCACTGGCAAATTGGGTTCAATTCAAAGAGTTCAGTAATTATAAAATACTATCAGCAGCACCTTGTCATGTCACAAACTACATGAGATACAGGGTAAGTTCAGTGTATAGTCTCCAGTAACCTGAAAATATGGAGAATAAATTACATCTATGAGAACAGCTACAGGAAACCTCTCCCAAAGACCAACAACAACAGGATCCTGAGAAGACAAATTTCATACACACAGAGACCATACTGCAGCAACGTATCATTACATACTCCTTCGGCACTTCCAAATTTACAGCTTCCACGGGGCTTTGGGGCTTCCACAGATTCCGTCATGGCTTTCTCATCTCCTCGACTTCTAAACCTTTGTCTTGCACACGCTAATCTAAAAGTGCAAACATATATACCAGCTCTGCACAAATTACACCAATCTTCCCAACCACAGAATACCCTGAAAATACCCAAATGACTGACATCTGATAGACGGTCAGGTCACAGAGTCAAACTTAGCTCCACCTCAACTCCACAAGAGCCATTCCCACCACATTTTTTCCAGTTACTCTGCAGTTCCCCCTCAGCTTGGACAGATCTCACTTCTCCAGACTACACCCAAAACTTCCAAATTCTTGCTGTTTGCCAACTCTAAAGCACAGTCTTTGCCATCCAGCTATGAGGGCATGTGCCTCATCTGTCACTTTCGCTACTGCAACCTCTTTTTTTCCAGGTTGACAACCACAGCCTCAACTGACCTACATGCACTCGGTCTGCTGCTGCAAAGTTCATTTTCTTAGCTCATCGTTAAGATCAGCAAACATCCATCTCTGCAGACAGAGCTATTAATAGTCACTTACCTCTCTAATTCCAAATCCGAGGCTCTTTGCAGCCAATCCTCACCCTCCTTAAAATGTCTCTTCTCATCACATCTAACCCTCTCATTCTACTGAAATGCCAGTATTTTAATCTTTGAATATTAAAGACTTCTCTATCACACACTTCAAAAGGAAAGGAGCCAATAAGAAACAAACAATTTGAGGTCAGGGTATTTCCCTGTTCAGCTCACAAAATAAAGAGGTGATGTTCCTCCCCTCTCTCAATTCTTGTGTGCAAATTTTAATTGCTTTTCTGACATCTACAGAATGTAATCTTCTTTCCGTGTTGTTACTAGGATTAGGGCAGTACGAAGGTAAAGCTATTTTTGATTAATATGGAAATCAGAAATTACTTTCCAGAGAAAACTGGGGACTGTTCTTAATGCTACTTTATCTTTGGGGAATTACAAATCTAAAGAGTAACAAGAGAGAGCTGGCAGCTCGCTAAGTCTCCCAACCTGTGCAAAATATGCTTAACAATGTCTAAAAATGTATTCTGATGGAAAGATGAGATTAATACAGTTAAGAAATGGTTCAAGCTGAAGACAAAGAGAGTTAAACCCTCACAGAATGGTGAACATCAGTTTACCTGAAGAAAAGGGTAACAAGACCATATGCTGAAAGAATAGATTCCAAAGTCTAATGGTTACATTTGTTCCCAATTCAAATCTATTCTTGCTGAAGTTCAGTTTTTCCCATGAAATTCAGCTGAATTTCTAATGAACGAAAATCTGAGGAATACGGTGGCCTCTGGCACAGGTTGCCCAGGGAAGCTGTGGATGCCCCCTCCCTGGCAGTGTTCAAGGCCAGGTTGGATGGGGCTTTGAGCAGCCTGGGCTGGTGGGAGGTGTCCCTGCCCATGGCAGGGGTTGGACGGGGTGAGCTTTGAGGTCCCTTCCAACCCAAACCATGCTGTGAGTCTATGCCTGGAGCTAAGACTAAAAATAGGGATAAAGACTAAAAGCCATGTCAGCAGTCCCATCTTCCTGCCAAGAGTGACTGTAAGAGTAGGAGACAGGAGATGATTTAGAAGGAGTACAAAAAGCACATCCTGGCAAGCTTAAGTCTGGGAAATTTTACTTGATTTCTCTCTGAAGTCCTTATGAAGCCCTGCTCTGACAGCGCCGTAGGTGTACACTGAATAATAGCAAGCCTGGGGAAGAGGAACCATATATTGTACTATTATTTTTTTATGATATCATTGGGTGCATGAGATTAATGAGATTTTCAAATGGAATTGTAGTGCTTCAGCTATGCCTGGAAACAAAGGCATTTACTACGACTATCATAAAGGAGTTAAAAGGAGACAACTGTATTTTATCTTGAAAGCCCTCAGACACTTTCAAACATATACAGGAATCAAATGGCTCCATGTAAAGACAGAGCCCTCAAGGACCAGTTGGGCCAAGCTGCAGTGTTTTAAAATGACAAGATGTGAGTGCAGGCTATTTAGTAGAAAGAGACAATGTCGGAGCACCAGGCTTGGCAGTGTTAAAAATTGATCTAGATGTGGGAAAACACTGAAGTCTTGTAAAGTCTGAGGTTCAGCTGTGTGTGACAGAGAAAAAAAAATACACACTGGCACTGTCATGTTCAGGGGGTATCCAGTTGTACAATGGTTATATACATATATTTACTCTGGTACCTTGAGAGGTATGGGGTTCAAACTGGAATTTCTGCTGTATACAAGACAATGGGCAATGCTGCTGATGGTGATGGGCAGCATAAAAAACATTCACAGGGAGAGCCTTGTATGAAGGTGTAAGATGTTTCTTGCCGTTTCTTTCTGGTCATTTCTTACCACACTTCCTTTCACAGGAAGGTAGGGTTGAGAGTTTTGCTGAATATTTTGTAACTCCATTGACATGTAACTCCACTGACATTATGGCTGGACTTGATGACCTTAAAGGTCTTTTCCAACCAAATGAGTCTATGATTCTATGACATATCCTTCCCATGGCATGCTCATTTTATTAACTAAGCATTTTTGGGAAGGAAATATGTGTTTTCTGTTTTCCCGAGAAAATTTTGATTATCTTAAAGACATTAAGCACAGTCTCCACTTGATTCTCCATTAGTTCTCTTCATTTTCAGTACAACTTTGCTTCCTGAATCCTCCCACGGGAATACGACTGATATAATTATTGATATTTTTTAGCAGTTGGCTATGGTGACATCTGCTGCTATGTGGCTCTAGCCCTGCCAGGATAGATTAACTAAAGGCTCACCAAACATTTTGTTTGGGTAAGGAACAGCTTAAGGGCATTGCCTCCTTATTCTATTAAAAGCGCCGCAGGAACTCAGTAACATTTTCCTGTTGATCTCAGCTGCTATGATAAATGGAGACCTCATCCATACCTTCAGGAGGAGAGGAGACTTTTTTTGGAAGGGAAACCAATTTCCTCTCCGTGTTATTGAGTTAAACACGGTAGTTAACTTTTCAAAGGTATTAAGGTCATTTCGTTATTCTTCCACTGAGCACTCGCTGAGCCGTCGTATCAGCCTTCAGGAATCAAAACAGAGAAACTTCAGCTCCGCAGGCAAATTCCTCCAGATCATGTGCTCCAGCAGGGAGGGTACTGTTGGTACATACATGCTGACAGTGATGAAATGCATCTGAATGTGTAGAGCTCGGAACAATTACTGCTGAGCAGCCCTCAGCACACCATGAGTGAGAGAAAGAAAAAAATAATCTTAAACTATCTTTGGAAAGATGCACAATACTTCATGTTATCAATACTTCATTTAGTAACTTACTTGCCTAAGCCCAATTATAGCCAGAAAAGGCAACTATGAATGAAGAGGATCCGAGCAACCCCAGCTAATGGGACAAGATAAAAAACACTTGAAAAGTAATGAACTGATTTGGCATTCATCAGTCGCTCAGTAATGAGCAAACGCAGATTTCAAATCTAAATTCATGTCAAACGCTTCTGGATAAAATTAACGTAAAGCATATTTCAAAACACTCATACAAAGTGTCACTGTGGGTTTCTCCATCCCCCTCCAGCAGACCAGATGTTCTCCTCTTCCATAGCTCCTGATATTCCTCCTTCCACCACTTGTTCTGGCTTTAAGGCTCTGTGTCATTTCCCCTAAACACTAATTTAAACCTCATTTTCCACACTGGTCCAAGCTCTCGGGACAGTTTTCAACTTCTTTTTAAATGACTCTCTTTGGAGAAGTGAGCTTACAGGAAGGCTGGGGAGGGATTTTTTACAAAGGCAGGGAGCAACAGAACAAGGAGGAATGACTTTAAATTGACAGAGGGCAGATTTAGACTGGATATTAGGAAGAAATTCTTCATTGTGAGGGTGGTGAGACACTGGCACAGGTTGCCCAGGGAAGCTGTGGATGCCCCCTCCCTGGCAGTGTTCAAGGCCAGGCTGGATGGGGCTTTGAGCAGCCTGGGCTGGTGGGAGGTGTCCCTGCCCATGGCAGGGGTTGGACTGGATGAGCTTTGAGGTCCCTTCCAACCCAAACCTTTCTGTGATCCTATGAGAAACTCAGAATGAGTAGAGTGATGATGTTGAGGAATAGGAACCAACACAGAGGACTATCAAGAGATGTCCCTAACAAACCTGGACACCCCACTATCTCACCTCTGCCATTTCCCAACAGCTGCTCCTCAGATCAGCAGCTCCGACTGTGCGTTAGGACACTTGCACACCACATATAACTAATTCTCATTCCTTCCAGGCAGAAACAGACTTGTTAACTTTACATATCAAAATATAAATTTAGGACTTTACAACTGCAGTGCATTACAGGCAAAGACAGGCAACGACATCTCCCAAATGGCATCAACTCCTTTGCCAGTAGAGCAGGTGTATGTGTTAGCAGGAGACCAAAAAAGGAGGAAAAATCTCCCCTGTATCTGGCATCAACAACAACAGCTCCTTGAGTGAGCTTCAGCTGCTTGTGATCTATCATTGCCTCTACTCATTGGCCTTTTTCATCTGCATTTTTCAGGCAGATTATAAAACCTGAGGCAGGCATCGATCTGATTTATACTACTGACTTTTTTTCCCCCAAGAAACTGGCAGCAGAGGAGATTCATTGTCGTTGGTAGCAGTGAACAGATCCAAACACATTGCTTTTGGTTCATGGCCACTCCAGATCCTTGATAGCGTGATGGAGGTCAGCTAACAGCAGTCTGCTGCACATCCCTGGATAAACATGACCAAAAAACCTTCCTGCCTACCATGGCCACCATTTCCAGACATGCATATACAGAAATCAACAAAAATTACAGCTTTCCATTACAAAAAAAACCACTGCATCGTCCTGCGGTGTGAGATATAATAGCAGTTGTAGCTCTTACCTCCATAAAGGTACATCAAAGTGTCTGCAAATACTAAAGAATGCCTTTTATGATTGAACGGCACCTTTCCTTCTACTCAACAGAAAATATCCTTCTGTTAATTCTGGCAGTGTGAAAAGCCTGGCAAAAAAACCCTCCTAAAAACCTAGGAAATGCTAGTAGGAAGGAATTATAGGAATAAAAATGTAGTAGGCCAAGTGTTGAAGACAGCACTCAAAACAAGTAGCTCCTCTGTGCCTCCAGAGGAAGCCTCAGTGCCCTTGTTTCACGCTGTTCCATACGATTTAACTACTTTTTGACCTTAAAGAACTTTGAAGCTTGTGAGTAATCCAGCTGTGATGAGATTTCATATTCCTTGATGAAACATTTGAAGCTGCTGTTCAGTTTGCTGATGGATCCCTTTAAATATCTGTGTGCAAGGCAGAAGCTGCTTCTTTTTCTGTTTTTTTTTTTGAAGATGAAGGGCACCCAGTGGACACCAGACAGCGACTATGCAAGCTTTGAAATATTTCTTCTGCCAAAAGCAGAAAAGATCTGACAACGAAGGCTCTCTCTGGTTGCCCACAGAAGCTGTGGATGCCCCCTCCCTGGCAGTGTTCAAGGCCAGGTTGGATGGGGCTTTGAGCAGCCTGGGCTGGTGGGAGGTGTCCCTGCCCATGGCAGGGGTTGGACTGGGTGAGCTTTAAGGTCCCTTCCAACCCAAACCACTCTGTGCTGCAGCAGTCGCAAACAAAGCCCTGAGCAGATCCTCAGTCCGGCTCTACCCTAACCTGCTCCCAGTGACACCCTCTCATCAGCAAGGCCTTTTCATACACAAGTTAAAATATTTATTTCTTTGCTCAGCCGCTACCTACAGCAGCAAAAGCAATAATCCACCACGCACCAACAACATCCAGGAGGAAGCACTCCTGAGATCCGTCTGCTTGTACACGAGTGGGGAACTGACTGTTCACCGATGCCCAGGAGGAAGTCAGGGTCAGGACCATGAATGCCAAAAAAAAGGAAACAAAAAGAAAGTAAAGAAAAAGAAAGTAGGTCAAGCAATTCACATTTGCTGAAAAGGACAAAGAACACTGCAGATTTTTTATTACCTTATGCAAGTGCTACCAAATATCTGAGGCATCCTTTTTATCTGATTCAAATCCCACATGAGTAATCCATGATTAAATTTAGTGGGTGTGAAATTTCATTAGGCCGTTCAATTTTAAGCATATTGGAGAATGAAGTTCCGTCGTCCTTCAGAATTATGAAAAAAAAATTAATATTGCAATTTTTATCTCACTTCCAGCCCTTTCCCATCTGTGAGATTATTCTCATTCATGTAATACATCAGTGTCTTACAGCTCCATCTTTGATGCACGTGCCCTTCGCTATCGGGAGAGGTTAAGTGCTTGTAAACGTTGGCAGGCAGTGAAGAGCGCGACTGAACCTCCCGACTGCTCCATGAAAAGCTAAAAACCAAAGTAGGCTTCACCCGATGCTTGTTTAGGATAAATACAGATCAAAACCGCAAGTTCCCTTGAAACGAAGCCACAGAGCAGCTCGCTACGTTTTACAGACTGCAGCAGGGATGTTTTCTAAAAGATCACCATTTTTCAGAAAAATCTTTGGACTAATTCAATAATATCACACGCGATCGCGTTTCTGGTGGCACGGGAAAAATGTTAATAGGGAGCAGATGTCACATTAAGTCTTAATTTACCACTCCAAAGAGCCAGGCAATTCAAAGAGAAGCCACCAGCTTGCTTCGTACAAAAAGGCTCCTTGAAAAGACAAAACAAGAGAGGTTTGGAGTTTTTCTCGGGTTTTAAAATTCTACTTTTTAAAAAAAAAACTCATTTGAAATCACACTTTATCAAAGGGAAACACTGGTAGGATGTATAAGACCAATGACTGGAGGAGTGGACTGGGCAAGCCAACAGCCAGCCATTTAACCGTACGTTGCCCTGTGTTTCCCAAGTAGGATCAATAAACTCCAAATTTCCCCCTAAAAAAGATTATACAATCCTTGGGAAGAGCCCAGCTGAGAAAGAGTTAAACTACAGCCACGATTCCTTTCCCTGTATCTCCAAGGCACTTAGCAAGCATATGAAGCCACTCCATGCCAGTACAAATAAATAATATCTATATTCACATCATAACGTCTTTCCATCTTGATGTCATTCACCAAAGCAGGATGACAAATAATTGGTGGTGAAACAGGGGTTGTCAATTCTGCCTTAATCATGTGTTTACTTTCAGTCTTGACAGAAGTTGTAATATTTCTCCCATTCTCCTAAATGGCTACCAGCTGTTTTCAGTAAATGAACTGAAAACAGCAAACACCAATCTGCCTCCTCTATTCTTTTGCGCTTTATTGCTGGATAGTTTTCTCATGAAAGAAGGAAAAAACACAAACAAACCAAAAATTCAGTGAGGAATCATAAAATCATAGAATCGTTTAGGTTGTAAAGGACCTTTAATATTATTGAGCCCAACGGTTAACCTAACACTGCCAAGTCCACCACTAAACCATGTCTTAAAGCACCTCATCTACCCATCTTTTGAACACCTCCAGGGATGGTGACTCCTCCACTTCCCTGGGCAGCTTGGTCCAATGCTTGACAACCCTTTCAGTGAAGAAATTTTTCCTAATATCCAATCTAAACCTTCTCTGACACAACTTTAGGCCATTTCCTCTCAACCTATCACTTGTTACTTGGTAGAAGAGAACGACCCCCAGATTGCTACCTCCTCCTTTCAGGTAGTTGTAGAGGGCAATAATGTTTCCCCTTAGTCTCCTCCAAACTAAACATCTCCAGTTCTCTCAGCCGCTCCCCATCATTCTTGTGCTCCAGATTCCTCATCAGCTTCGTTGCCCTTCTCTGGACATGCTCCAGCCCCTCAACATTCTTCTTGGAGTGAGGGCCCCAAAACTGAACACGGGATTCAAGGTGCAGCCTCTTTGATGGGAGCTAAGTGGGGTTGGATGTGAGGAACCCCAACCGCATTGCTGATGTCCTGGAGGAAACCTTCTCAGTGTGGATAGGAACGAGGAAATGTGAGAAAATGGGGCACTAGGGCAGAGACACACGGTTATAGCCAGGAGCCAAATTCAAGGAGGGGGAGTTTGTGCCTGCAAAGCCAGTGTGGATGAGCAGACCATGACCAAAAAGAAACAAGCTTTACACACTAGAGAAGCATCAAGGTTAAAAAACCCACATTTGGATAGATATTACTCGACAGCACAAGACCAATATGTGTCAGTCTTAATATTTATTAAAAGTATGCCCCAATATCGTACATCTATGTTAAACAAATCCTGCTAAGAATTCGTTTTATTCTCCTCGAGTAGGAGTCGTGAGACATCAGTCAGGCATCAACAGCAAAACAAATTAAACACCACAAAAGAGTGAAAAACCGACAAGCCAACCTGCAACTTAAAATAGCACTGATGAGCTTTTTCTGTCAACAGCTATTTTCTGGCCAAGCTCCACCGCATCCTCCCTCAGCTTCACCCAAACCTGCATTTTTCTCGTTACTAAAATCCTCATCCAAGTCTGGCTCAGTGGCATTCTCAGCCAGTTAATCCCTCGCGCGGTTTCTTTATCCATCTTGCCTTCCTATCTTGGATGCTTTCCCTAATCTCCTCTCCCAGTGAGACTGAACACCTTCACCAGCCACATCATCGGACACCTCGAGAGTCAAAAGGGCAGAAGACCGCCACTGTAGGGAGCAGGAAAGCCAGTAAGCCTATGACCCCATGTAGCATAGAGATACACTAATGGCGTGTCTACATCAGTGATTTAGCTTGGGTCAGGAGTGCACTTCCCATCACACTTTAATGCTGGAGAGTGGTGGCACGTGCAGGCTGCATGGATGCCATGGACCTGGAGGACAACCTGGAGGAGAACTAGGGGAGTGAAGTTACTGGATGATGTAGGTGACATTATAGGACTGACTAGGGGAAAGAGGAGGAATGTAAAGGTAAAGGAGAAGACACATGTATTGGGTTTGCATGGCAAGGTTTTGATAGCTGGGGGGACTACAGGGGTGGCTTCTGTGAGAAGATGCTAGAAGCTTCCACTATGTTCAAGTGAGTTGCTGGCCAAGACTGAGCCAATTAGCAACAGTAGTAGCACTTCTGTGATAACATATTTAAGAAGAGGAAAAAAACCTGCTGTGGAACAGCAACAGGAGGAGTGAGAAGATGTGAGAGAAACAGCTCTGCAGACACTAAGGTCAGTGAAGAAGGAGGGGAAAGAGGTGCTCCAGGTGCTGAAGCAGAGAATCCCCTGCAGTCCATGGTGAACACCATGGTGAGGCTGGCTGTCCCTCTGCAGCCCATGGAGATCCACAGTGGAACAGAGATCCACCTCAGTTCATGGAGTACCCAACACCAGAGCAAGCAGAAGTGCCCAAAGGAGGCTGTGACCCCATGGGAAGCTCGCACTGGAGCAGACTCCTGGCAGGACCTGTGGACAGAGGAGCCCATGCTGGAGCAGGTTTGCTGGCAGGACTTGTGACCCCATTGGGGACCCACACTGGAGCAGTCTGTTCCCGAAGGACTGCACTCCATGGAAGGGACCCCACGCTGGAGCAGTTCGTGAAGAACTGCAGCCTGTGGGAAGGACTCACACTGGAGAAGTTCGTGGAGGACTGTCTCCCATGGGAGGGACCCCACACTGGAGCAGGGGAAGAGTGAGAGGAGTCCTCCCCCTGAGGAGGAAGGAGTGGCAGAGACAACATATGATGAACCTACTGCAACTCCCATTCCCCATCCCCCTGTGCTGCTGAGTGGGAGGGTGTAGAGAAAATTGACAGTAAAGCTGAACCCAGGAAAAAGGGAGCAGTAAAGGGGAGGTATTTAAGATTTAGTTTTTATTTCTCATTATCCTACTCTTATTTGATTGGTAATAAATGACACTGATTTCCCCAAGTAGAGTCTGTTTTGCCCGTGACCATAATTGCTGAGTGATCTCTCCCTGTCCTTATCTCGACCGTCAAGCCTTTTGTTATATTTTCTTTCCCCTGCCCAGCTGACAAGGGGGAGGGATAGAGCAACTTTGGTGGGCACCTACCATCCAGCCAGGGCCAACCCACCACAACACAGTGACAAAATGAGAAACATGAGAATTTACACTTCTGGTCAGTGGGATCTCATGGGACGCTGACCTTAGTGGATGTGTGAGCTGGCTGTGCAGGGCTGGCATCAGAAAAGCCAGCACTTTGCTGGAGCTGGCATTGTCAAGAGGGGCAACAAGAAGGACCTCTACAGGTACACTGGCAGCAAAAGGAGAACTAAGGGAAACATGGACTCACTGAAGAAGGAGGCAAAGGGCCAAGCAGCAAAGGGCACAGGAAAAACCGAGATAATTCAGCTCCCTCTTTGCTTTGTCGTTATCATCAGCTCTCCTCCCATGTGCCTGAGAGCAGGCTGTCCTGGCAGAGTCTGAAGGAGTGAAGTACAATGCTGACAGAGGACAGATGAGATACAGACCACTTAAGCAACCTGGACATAAACAAGTCCGTAGTGCCAGATGAGATGTATCTGAGGGTGCCAAGGGAGCTGGTCGATGTCACTGCCACTCTCTGTCATCTCTGAATGGTCACGATGATGGGGAAGGTCTCTGCTGATTGGAAAAAGGGAAACATCACACCTGCCTTCAAAAGGGGTGAAGAGGACAAAAAGGGGAATGCCAGCCCAGTCAGCCTCACCTCTCTACCCAGGAGTTCATGAAGCAAATCCTGATTAATTAAGGACTGGATGAGTGGGAAACTGTCTGGTTCATCAGATGGGAAGGGAAATGGTCAATGGATTGTAGTCAAATTGGAACTTCTAAGGTTTGGAATGCATGTGTGAGGGGAGGATGGGAGCTGGGTCTGCTCCACCAGAAGAAGAGAAGGCAAGTTGGAGACTGCAGTGCCATCTGCAGCTGCCTGCTGGGGCTTTAGATGGAAGACAGAGCCGTGCTCTACCTGGAGGTGCACAGCAAAAGCACAATGTGCAACAGGCACAAGTTGCTGCAAGAAAAAATCAACTCAATATTGGGTAAAAAAAATTCCACAGGGAGGGTGGAACTGGGGCCCAGAGAGGGGATGGAAATATCTTTTCTTGGCTAAATTGGACACTCAATTGGATATGACTCTACATCTAACTTTGAAGTTGGCTTTGATTTGAGCCAGGAGTTGAGGAAAAAAGCTCTGCAGAGAGCCCTTCCAAAGTAAATTATTCTAGGATTTAATATATTAGCCAGAAGAGCTTCTGACACAGAATTATTTAATAATTGCCATTTCATGCTTTCTCTATTCCTCTCCTGCACTTCAGTTCCTGCTTCTTCTGTCTTCTCTCCCCTGAAATGGTATCTTTTTGTTCCACACTTGCAATTACAACAAGCATGGCTTTATATGAAATAAATACCAGATAGTAGGCCTATTTTTCACCTGAATTTGGATGCTAAGAAGTGCTGGATTCATTTTGGGCGCTGTGCTCTAAGTGGTGTCAAGTACCTTCTGTTATTAGAAGCAACACTGGCAATGAAGAGCGTGGTGGAGGGAAAGCACGAAGTCAGCGTGTGCTCATTTGTCTGGTAATAGGTGATAAATTATAATATGGTAATAACTTTAATCATTCCTGTTGAAGCTAATTTACTCTTTTAATTTTTTTTACACGGGCAGTTCTACACATAAGCTTAATGAAAAAGGTAAATAAACCAGAGTGGAGTAATGACATACACCGAGCTGCCAATCAGAACCAGAGCTTCTGCACTATTTGCTAAGGATTTATAGGAAAGAGCTGTATGGTGGAGCAGACCCACAGATCTGAACCACAAACAGAATTCCCACAGTGAATTACATTTGCCAGAAAACGACACAAAATGGAGCTTTATGATTCCGTGCAGGAATTGTACATCAGAAGGGTTTCTCTCCCTGTCCAAGGAGCTGCACGCACTCTGGAAAATTAACTGCAAATCAAGTATAGACAGTCTGGTATGAAGAACAAAAAACAAGATAGCGAAATGAGAATGCATTTAAATTAATTCTTTGGCAGAGGATAAAGGAAAGACACACAGAACACGGGCAAATGAGTTAGACTCCAAACTGATGAATGCTCAGTGCACGCACAAGCATCTGCCCTCTGCAGCATCCCCATCCTCTCCCGGAGGGTCCAGTCACCAAATGTTCCAGTGCACGTGCTGCTACTATCACTGGGCACTTCAATTAAAAGATACCAGCTCCCTCTCAGTTTAACAAGGTGGATAAAGGCTCCTTGCCTCAACTGACCTGGCCTCGGTGTCCTGGACAGGCTGTTCTTTCTGTCTCCTGCTGGAACTGCGATAAAGCCGTCAATAACAACGGTCAGCATTAAACCAGCCAAGAAAGGACGTTTGCTCTCGTTGTCCTGCTCCAGCGATAGCGGCCAGGGACATGGAGGGGGAGGTTGCAGCCCTTCATAAGAGCCTGCAATGATGCACATTCAAAGCGACACATTGCCCTGAGGGCTGGCTCATGAAACTTGGGAAAGGTAAAAATATCCCCTGCCATCTCCCTTGGCTCGTGGAAGAGGCTCTAGAATGTATTTTTCATTAATCCACTGCAGCACCATGCCTCTATTAATTTACAGAAGACATTAAATTGTTTGATATATGTATTATAATGAAAAGTGAGTAGTAAAAAAGAAAACCTGCTAATAAAATGTGTGAACAACATTAGCCAGACCAGAGAGAACCACAAGGAATTTAAGGGGAAAAAAGTCCTGTATAAAGTTTGGTGAATAAGCAAAATGACAACTAACCAAATCCACTACTGGTAAGTATAAAATAATCACAGAAACATTAAGTTTGGAAAAGACCTCTAAGATCATCAAGTCAAATCATCAACTCAACACCACCATGCCCACTAAAACATGTTCTGAAGTGCCACATCTACGTGCTTTTTGAACACCTCCAGGGATGGTGACTCCACCACTTCCCTGGGCAGCCTGTTCCAACACCTGATAACCCTTTCAGTGAAGAAATTTTTCCTGATATGCAACTTAAACCTCTCCTGGTGGAACTTGAGGCCATTTCCTCCTGTCCTATCCCTTGTTACTTGAAAGAAGAGACCAACACCCACCTCACTACCCCCTCCTTTCAGGTGGTTGTAGAGAGCGATAAGGTCTCCCCTCAGCCTCCTCTTCTCCAGACTGAACAACCCCAGCTCTCTCAGCTGCTTCCCATAATTCTTGTGCTCCAGACTCTTCATGAGCTTCACTGACTTTCTCTGGACACTCTCCAGCCCCTCAATGTCCTTCTTGGAGTGAGGGGCCCAAAACTGAACTCAGCATTAGAGGTGTGGCCTTTCCAGTGGCAAGTACAGGTGAATGATCGCCGAGTATCCCGCTGGCCACACTATTTCTGATGCAGGCCAGGATGCCATTGGCATTCTTGGCCACCTGGGCACACTGCTGGCTTTTCTGCCTGGCAGCTCCAGCCACTCCTCCCCAAGCCTGTAGCGCTGCATGGGGTTGTTGTGACCCAAGTGCAGGACCCGGCACTTGGCCTTGTTGAACCTCATATAAGTGGCCGCAGCCCATTGATCCAGACTGTCCAGGTCCCTCTGCAGAGCCTTCCTACTCTCGAGGGTAGGTGATAGCTAGGTAATATATACTGTGAAAAAAAAATAAATCCAGAGCATTAAAAGAACTATATCCACTCAGAAAAGGGACTGATGCCAGGATGAAGAGAAACATCTGCTCAATGAGCAACCAGGGTGTAGGAAAGCAAATAAGATATTACGGCACATCAGGAAAGGCAGGGAGAACACAGCTCTATTAATCAGTGCTTTGCTCTCCTCCGGATGCTCCACAGGATGCCAGGCTCTCCAGCTCGCAAGGAGGATTGCAAAACCAATGGGGATTAGGGAAGGGCAGCTCACTTTTGAAAGGAGAAGAGAAAGATGTAATAGAAAAATGAAACTTAAGCAATGGCCTAGAGAGAGGAGGGACGGATGAGAGTAGGGAGAGACTGCTCAGAGAATCCAGTCTAGCAGAAAATGAACAAGACAGCATTTAATGAAAATAAAAGGTGACTAATACCAAATCAGGTATTAGAAATAGTTGTTTGTGAAAGTCCTTATTGGAGTATATCACTGATGCCAAAAACTGAGTATATATCTAATACATCCAGTACAATAACTAGTACAGAATATATACATCAGAGAAGGAGTTAGGAGATTTCATATCAGAGAGCTTAAACCAAACTAACATTCATGCACCTGGAGAGGGGAAAGGAAGAATCCTCTATGTCTTCTCGCTGTGGAGGCTTTGTGCCTCTCTGTAGCATCTAGTGCTGCTCCTGTCATGAGGAGGAGAAGGAAGCAGGTGGACCATGAGGACCTGCTCCAGACTGGCAATTCTTAGGCTCTCAATTTGGCCCATACTTGAGAGGCAGATGATTATAATAATATAGGAGATGAAATGAGGAAAACATCTAAGAAATGAAGTATGGTTTCCAGCTTTCAAGAAGAGGTCAATAAACAGGACAACGTGTTTCTTTTATGGTTTCAAACAGCTTGGCAGAAACTTTTTGGTGTTGGCATATCAAAAGATAAAGAGATTATGAAAGAGGACATGAAAGTAAAGATCTGAAGAGCTTCAGCGCAATCAAAAAGTCCTCCTAAAGCTACTGCAATAGCCCAGAAGTTTTATAAACAGCACAAATAAGCTTCATTTAGGTTTTTGCAACTTCAGTGCTTTATCTTCCTTCCAAATACCCACCTCACATTATATCTGACATGGTTTACGTGCCTTGCAATGCACCTCTATGCAGAGCCAAAGAACATATTGATGCAAACCTGCATTGTATACAAACCTTCCTGCCTCACTGTTCCTCACACACATAATTTCACTGACCTTTGGACCAGAATTAGAAACATGACCCTGAAAACTACAGTTGAGGTTTTGGTCTCCATACTTTTGCCTAAATTTCTTTTTTCTTCTCTCTCTTCCCTCTTCATTATAGCACTAATGTGACACCTTGCTATCTTCATCCTCAAACTAGATGCATCACCTTCCCCTAGGTTCCCATTTAGCAGCCTGTTGATATGTCTTACGATTGTCATTCCAATTATACAAGGGCTGACAAATCAGCAAACATTTCTTTTACCTACCGTGCACTTCACTGAATTCCGTGTGATTGTGTCACTGGATTCTGGAGCATGAAAATGAGCAGTTTCTTGGTATGTCTCTCTGAGAACAGCCCTCCCCAAAGCCCATGCATGCATTATCATGAATCAAGAACAAAGAAGGGTTTGGATTAGAAAGGACCTTAAAGCTCATCCCGTCCAACCCCTGCCATGGGCAGGGACACCTCCCACCAGCCCAGGCTGCTCAAAGCCCCATCCAACCTGGCCTTGAACACTGCCAGGGAGGGGGCATCCACAGCTTCCCTGGGTAACCTGTGCCAGTGTCTCACCACCCTCACAGTGAAGAATTTCTCCATTATGTCTAATCTAAATCTGCTCTCTTCCAGTTTATAACCATCACCTCTGATCCTGTAACTCCACGTCACTGTAACCAGTCCCTCCCCAGCTTTCCTATAGGACCCCCTCAGGAACTGGAAGGCTGCTCTAAGGTGTCCCCAGAGCCTTCTCTTCTCCAGGCTGAACATCCCCAGCTCTCTCAGCCTGTCTCCATAGCAGAGGTGCTCCAGCTCCTGATCATCTTTGTGGCTTCCTCTGGACCCGCTCCAGCAGCTCCATGTCCTTCTTACATTGGAGACTTGAGAACTGGATGCAGTACTCCAGGTGGGGACTGATTTCTTTTACTTATCATGTACTTCACTGAATTTTGTGCAATTTTGCCATTGGCTTCTGGTGCATGAAAATGAGCGGTCTCTTGGTACGTCTCTGTGAGAACGGTCCTCCCCAAAGCCTGTGTACTCTTCATCTTCTTCAGCATTTTTGCAAATGATTAACACAGAATCAAGCTAGTTAAAGATTTCAGTTCCTTACTGACCCTTTCATCTAACCTGGTGGGTCTTAGGAGCAGCTTGTATGGGCATTTATGTTCTACCTGCAACTAGACCAACCATCTTGCTACCTGCAGGTGACAGAAGCTTCTTGCATAGCATTTATTCTTTCCTAGTACAAAAAAATCACAAAATTACAACTGCTGACTGCTTTGTAATCATGTCTTGGACAACACATTGTCAGGATGATTTTATACGACCATTGGCAGAAGACAAGATGCTCTGAACGCAGAAATGGTACTGATTGGCGATGAAGCTGCATCTCGGCATCCTTGCATCTCAGCATCATTGCACCTCAGCTGAGCAAGAAGTTACACAGGCTCAGTCGTGTTCTCATGATTTACTGCATCAAAAATGGTTCTAGCTTAAAATTTTCACTTGTAAGAGGAAAGAAGAGGGAAGTACTGTATTTCCCATAGTATCTGTCTTCTATAACTATATATAACCTATGTAACTCAATAACCTGTTTTATTGGAGTGTGTAATAAAATCAGTGTCAGCACTGAATTCATTTTTCATGACAGCGAAAACTTGCCTGAAGTAGCTTAAGACATGGCATTTTTAGTCCAAATCTTAACATGCACTGATTGCCCCACAACTGTTTTGTCTCCTGTGCATCTTTTTGCACGGTTTTTTTTTCACTTATTAGAGTGATCACTGAGGAACAGACTTGCCAAGTTAAATATCACCATACAGAGGTCTAAAATCAGTTATTATACAGAGGTTCATGCACCTTTATCTCCAATATATTTGAGAGAAATGAATTAGTTACAATTAAATAATTAAGGGGGAAGGGATTCATTGCAATGTAGAGTAGTTCTACATTTGCTGAGATGAGTAACACTCAAGAAATCCCATGTAGACCCTCTACAGTGACACCCCCTAAAGACAGGTGAGATGAATACAGCTCCTTAGCTGACATCACTTTGGCCCTTTATAAGAAAAAATATTTACAGGACACTAAGATGAATGTACATTTACCATGATTTTAAGTAGATACTTTAATTCTGCTCAAGTTTCATTTGAGGAGCAATACGAAGCCCTCATCACTACAACTTTCAGAGGACCGGTTTGCTTTTGAGACCCTTCCTCCAGCTCAACAAAATTTGCTTTACATAGAACAAAGGATGCCATTTGATCACATTAAACATGGCACTAGGGATGTCTAGGGAAGCTTACTGGAACAGCCCCTCAACATTTCACAAAATAGTTAAAAGGAAAGAGCTCCAAAAGATTAGTGTGATTGTGAGTTGGTATCTCACCTTAATGCTTTCAAGCAATTTTCCAAAAAGCCTTTTGGTGTAATTTGTGCAGGTTTTCAGGAGATTAAAGAAAATGTAGATACAGGTTCCTTTCAAAGGAAACAAAAACGGGCTAAAATGAATTTATTAGTGGTCAAGGCATAGCATGGCCAAGTCAGACTCAAGATTGAGGACTTTTCCAGGAAATTTTGGGAACAGACACTGCAATTACCCTAAAAGTAATCAGCTGAATCTCCTATCCAGTGCTGAAGTATATGCTTTCAAACCATGTAATTTACATATGGAAGAAGGTCAGGAGGGATTAAGAAAGTAAATATATCACCTGACTAAGTATGCAAGTTCAGGACATTCGAAGGACTTATTCAATGAATATTCATGAAGGCCTTTGTTTCCCAGAGGTTGAGTCATATGCATGCAATATCATGAGTACATAGCAGAAGTCTGGTCAGAAAACTGAAGATCCCACCTGCGTACATCAGCATACACTTGTTCCAGGGTGAAATCAGACTTTTTTTCCCCCTTATCTTTACCATTTTAGGTTGTGAAAACAAAGTCAGAAAATAAGAGCAACATACACAACCAAGGAAATAAAAAAAAAATGACTTGGCAAAGACACGTTCGCTACTCATCGTGCATGCACTTTTGGGCCTCCAACATGGA
>NW_010168331.1:0-8638 GCF_000695765.1 Mesitornis unicolor
CCTATTATGGAGGGGCACCTGGGGAAGCAAATTCTCTCAATTCCTTCTTCTCTATCCACAGTGAAATTTAACATAAAGGTACAAGCATGAGTTACGGTTGAGGACAGAAAAAGATTCCTCCAAGATATTAGTTGAGGTACGGGACTAAGAAGGTAGAGGGAAGTATACTTTGTTATTTCTGCCTTCTTGTGCTTTTCTTTAAAAAAATCCACCAACAACACCTTTCTTTCTGGAGTGACTTGAAGGAAAGAGAGAAGAAGAGAGCAATACCTCTTCCTAAATTTCAGAAGTTGTGAGAAGAAAAAAGGGAATTTTCTGTAGCTTCAGCAATACTGATAATTTCTTTCTACAGCCCAAGGAGGTGCTGTAGCTTAGAAAGTAGTTCAATTTAAATTTACGAAGGGGTACTTTCTGGGGTAAGTTACTTTATTTTGCTGTTTCTATTTTGATTTGTTGTAACTGATCAGTGCTTTTTCAATATATGTATCAAATTTTCATGACACTCATGAAATGTGTATCTGCTCATGTACCTGTTAGTTTTAAGACACTTCAGCAGAAGGTATTTGTAGTCACTAAGGTAATTCACATCTGTTAGCTTGTAGTACTTCCAGATGCAAAATCAAAATTGTATGATTTAGAAACATCAGACTAGTTTAAAGAAAACCCTGAAGTTACCAAGTGCCTGCTACATAGTAACAGTTCTTTAAAGTGATTTATATTTCCCATGTTTGCTCAGAAAAGCTAAAAGGAAAGTGGTAGGAGATTTTCTTTCAGTCTTTCTAATGATTCATAATTAACTTTGCAGGAAAACGATATTTTTAACTTCAGATTTGCATTGCCTGTCAAAACTGATCACTTAGTCATTATAGAACTCTATTATCAAAATTCTACAAAGATAGTGGCTATTTTTATTCATTGGTTTTCTGGATCTGGCTCCAGAGATGGGGAGAGGGGAAGGCAGCCGCGAGCTCCCCACAGCAGTTGCACAGGGCTGGGTGCTGAGCGCGGGTGCGGAGAGGAACAAGCAATGCTGCTGCTGCATGGAGAAAGGAGAAGGAGGAGAGTTCAGTTGTGTGTTCTTTTTTTGACTTTTGTTTGAATGTGGGATGTTTTCATTCTCTACATATACTTTAATAACAAAATCTACAGGAAGAAGATAAAAGAATTTATTCTACTACAGCCATCAATGAGTTTTGTTTTTCCTCTTTGGTGCAGAAGATGCGAGGCTCAGAGCTGCAGTGGACTTCCATGAGGACAAGGAGAGAAAGGGGCATCTCCCTTCCCTAGTCTTTGATTTCCTTGTCCCACATGGACCCAGATCTACAAAGGCAGCGAAACACATCACGTTTCTGTGCAGAGGCAGGCATGCACAGTCCCTTCTCCCTGTAAATGCACAAATGTTCCTGCATCAGGATGAGTTTAAATTCTGTACTTAGAGGATGGGAGAGAGAGGTACTTAATTTATCACATACTTGATTTGTTTAACCCCACTGAAATGAACATATTTACTCCAGAGGAATACTGAAGTGACGAGGGGTTTAATCAAACTGCTTCTCGCTTCTACTTGTGCTCACTCCTGATTTTCTTTTTTAATACTGAATGCAGATAGTCTGCTAAAATAATAAAAGGATGTGTTATTTAATACAGAGTTGTTGAAAACATAAAAATGATCCTGTCTGGATCATTGTGCACATTATTATTATTTTGAATATTACACAAGTGTATCTCTTGATACAAACAAATGAAATTGCTTTCATGTATATAAAATATAATTATACTCCACAAGGGATAAAGCAGTAAATACCAGGTTTCAATGTTGGATATGCATTGTTTAACATTTAAGCTACTGATTAAAGATGCGGATAATCTATTCTGCATCAATTTATAATAATCACACTTCTTCCTAGGAATATAGCCCTACCGCGTATGCTCTGTGCCGTTGACACACTGAGGAATATAGTGGATTAAAACTGTAGAAGACAACTGGCGGTGTTACTCATGTGTGTTCGCTGAAATGGAGGCAGCTCCTTCTCAAGGTTTCTGCAGAAATTAAAGAATGAGTTTCCTGAACTCCCTCATTGTCAAAATCTGGACAGCCAGTGAGAAAACGATGTCTTCTCTATCTTTAAAATACATGCTAGGGATGAGCTCAGGAGTTATAAACCAGTGAGCCTTATGTTGCTATTTAGTAAATTAGCTGAAAAATAACCACGGAGTTATGATAAGTGTGATACTGTAAGGAAAAATTACTGCGCTCCCAAAAGGAAATTTCTTTCCTCCAGTGTGGCAGGAAAATAACAGATAACAGGGAAGTGATACATATCATTTATTTTGGGTTTTAAAAGGTTAAAGGGGTTATTAAGGAAACTAAGACTAATCACAGGGTAGGACCTAATGGACTTCCACGAAATAGCAACTGATTAAAAGAAGGAAACAAAGAATGAAATAAATCAGTTTAGCACGTTAAAAATTGGACTAAAAACTTAAAGCGGTTTAAATATCTAATAAATTTTTATTTATGGCATTGGGCAATATATTGTCAAGATTCATATAAATGGGCAGTGAAAAGTCCCTTCTGTCAATCAAAACAAACTACTCATTATTTTGTTTATTTTGCTGCTTTGCTCAAATAACAATAACTGTAATTCCCAGGAAATCTAAATAGCTCTAGATGAGAAAAGTTTTTATTGCATGATGGATGGATACCATTTTCAATGTGTAGAGTCTAAAAAATCCACCTTTATTTATTTGCTTTTAATATTAGAAAGACAGCTGATGCAATAAAGAATTTTCATTTGGATATAAACCTGTAATTAAAAAAATCACAGTCACTATGGGGGAAAAAAAATTACAGTAGATCATCCACTTGATGCTCATGTCCAAATAGAAAGCTTTTCTCAGGAATGCTTTTGTGTGTTTTGTGGAGGCAGCTTCTAAGTGACAGCATTGAGCGTTTCGTAAGTTTTGCTTTCTCCAGTTTCGTGGATTGTACGTATTTGAGCTCTTCAAATTACCTAGAATTTCAACATGAAATATTGTTATCAAGATTTTTTTCAACTTTAGTCTCCAGGCTGTATGTGTGCATGTGAATTCATGTGTATACATGCATGGAAAGGGACAGTACATGGGTATGAGTTGACAGAAGGTGTTTCATGTGTTGGATGCACATTCCAAGGGCTGTCTTATCTTGGGACAGTTGTAGGACAGCTGTCAGATCTGTGAAGGGCTTTTACAAAAATAGACATTAGAGTGAATAGCTGTCAAGAAAAAATATTTTGGCTGAATATTCGGAAGAAAGGCTTCTAACCCAGGGTAGAGAAAGACACAGAAATGGTTTACAGACAGCGGTTAAAGATGCTGCTTCACTGGAGATTGTCAGAGCTGGAAAAACATCCCTGAAGGTAGATGCAACAGCAAAGCTGATTTAATTCAGATCAGTGTCTTGAAATTTAAGCTCAATTATGTTAATTGTGAGGCAGTTCAGGATAGAGAATGGTTGGAGTCTCTGCTTTGAGGGTTACCAGAAGAGGCAAGCGTGCTCTTTGGGACAGTGGTATCTGGCTGAATTTCTGTTACCATTGGACCCAAGAGATTTATGAATTTTGTTTCCTTAATGAGCTTTTCAAAAGCATTTTTAAGCCTCAGAATCCTCTCTCCTAAAACCCTCCCTTGTTTACAGACTCGCATCATCATAGCAGCTCTGTTACTCCTACTCAAGGCTTGCCTAGGTCTTGGAGAGCCTGTGTCAGTGTAAAGAAGTGGTTTAGGCTGAGACCTTGACAGCTATACGTAGCAGCAACTTTTCTTGTGAAGCTCGTTAGTAGGGCAAGGACTCATTCACTGTGTTAAATTCCATAAATTTATTGATTTTTGTCATATGTTTGAAGGTACTTCATAGTTTCGTTGATCTTTTTAAGTTGGACAGTCTGAATTTCTGTTTGATATTGTATAAAATTGTTTCTCTGTATCTGTGAGGGCTGAACAAAGGGTGAATGTGTTCTGTCACTGCCGCTCAGGATGTTTCTGTTTAATGAGGCTAACTCCCTTCTACTTGATTAGGGACTTAGTGCTATGAAAACAGTCATGCAGATTTTATTATAGGTGTACAGAGACACAGTTTCATTCTATTCCTTGGATGGATGAATAGTTTTTGACACAAATTTATCTGAACACCTTTATTCTTCGTTATTTTGTAAAGAGGGCACCCAGTGAGCTATTTCAGTGGAAAAAAAAAGTGTTTACATGTACCTAGGGAGGATGATTTGATGTAACAATAATAATAAAATGTGATCATAATATCGTTTTCATTGCATGCGGGTGGAAACTGAAACTTCTGTTACTGATGAGATGCTGATGATGAATAATCAGCTTCACGTCCTAGAGAGGTAAACACAATCTGTGTCTGAATGTATATCAAGGGAAATCCTTCATGTATTTTCATGAGTCTTTGTGCATGGATGATATTCTTAGATTATTTTTCAGCATGATGCTTTTTCATTCAGCCCACTCATTGTCATTATAGCAGTTGTACTGGAGCATGCCTTTCTCGTGCACAGCTCCGGCTTCATCGTGGGTGGGGAGGTGGACATGGCAGGGGAGTCGGTCATGCAGTGTCCTCATGACTGAGCGCTGGAGAAAGCCAGAAGAGATCTCAAAACAGGAAGGTAGAAGAGCAGAGTCAAGTGCAAGGGGAGAAATAACAGCAGGATTTCACAGTGGGGAGAGATACAGCAAGGAGATATCCGGGTAGAGGTCATGGAGAGGCAGTTCTGCCCAGGCTGGCAAAGAATAGATATAGAAATAATGTTTGCAGCTAAATATTTAGTATTAAGAAAGCAACATCCTAGAAACTGGGTACTTAGCTGCCACTTTACCTGGAAAAGATTAATGGCTGCAGTGACGCAGATACAGGCTAAGCATCATATCATCCCAATTTTCAACATAGGCGTATTTCTGGAAAAATGATGGATACTTCCCAAAACATCTTCCTGTTTGATCTTTTTCAATACTAATTATTGCACTAAGCATTCAATAAATAAGGCAATTTATCTCTTTTTCCCTCATCTTAATATGTGCCTGAATTTTAACACTGATGTCCCAGAAGACATTTTTCTGTGTAATAAAAGAAATTATATAATATTGTAGCATAATGCCAGAAGGTAGAATACCTAAATAGATATATTAAGAACATGATAAGAACAGTTGGAATGGCAGAAGCCATCTATAAAGATCAGCTTATTAGCAAAACTTTGCATAACTTTATTTTTTCCTCTCTGTCTTGTACAGCTGTGTGGGCCTTACCTTGTATTTACCAAATAAGCCCTCAATTTAGTAGAAATCCCTAAATTAGATTTGCTGTTTTAAAAGTTCTGTGTTACCAGCTAACCATGGGTGTAAAAGGTACCATGAAGAGACAAAAAAGACAAGCAGACCTGAACGTATCTTCCTAGTAATGAGTCTACCACTTAATGCTACTGTCAGTATAGAAAATGGATTGTTACAATGATGTATAAGCAAGCTGTGAGAAATGTAAGTGGCATAGAGACTTACCTAGTTTTTGAGAATCAGTTCTTCCAAAAGGAATTGTTCATTTCAAACCGTAAGTTTCTTTCAGTTCTAGTTTAGGGTTTACTAGACAGAGTTACACCAGGCTCAGAATAATACTGAAAAGTAGGTCAGAATCTTAGTCACAAAAAAGCTGAAAAACTGCCAAAAAATTTATATGTTAGTTTAATTTTCTGTTTCATCCTGTACCTGATAATCCTAAGGTACTTTTTTACAGGGCTACTATTATGCAAAGAAGCATGCACTATTTTAGTTCAAATTAATCTGGTTTTCCACTGTGGGAAGATTATAGAGTCATAAAAAATAGACAAACCAAATGTTTGAGTTGTTACTGGTATGAACGTCTGCTTGGGTTCTGGAATGCTGATTCAAAATAAGATTTTCCTGTTTCAAACGAGTTCAGGTTTTCCTGGGTGAATGTGATGTTTTCTTTTTCAGTCACATATTAAACAATAAAAACTTTGCTTGCTTATTTACTGCAGCAATATTTGCTGTTAATAATACTGATGCTGAAGAAATCTCTCTGTGCTTTTTATCTGGTTGTTATCACAGTGTTTAGAATGTAAGTAGTTAAAATGTTAATGGTTTTGGATTTATTTGTTTGCTTTTAGTTATCTGCTTGCAAAAATATTGGAATTTGGCCATTTTGTTTTGATGCTGTTGCATAGCTTAGCCTAAAAAATGAAAAAATAACTTGTATGAGTGTCATAGGCTTCATCCTTGAATTATGTATTAATAACCTCACTTTGCTTGAAGGCAAGGTTCTAGCAGTTAGTTTGCAAGAGGACAATAGTTGAAATAAGTACTAGAATTAAGCAATGACAAGTATGTGTTTACATATTAATAATGGATAGTGCTTAGTGGTGTTTGGGGGCATTTGAAAGATACCAGACAGTAAAAAGTAATTTTATTTCTCTGCCTATTATGATTCACCATAGTCAGGGTATTTTTTTAGACAGTGGCCAAATTCTGCAGACCTATAACTTCTAGATATGCCTTGCATAAACTTAAGTTGAGGAAACCAGCTTCACAAGGAAAGTAGATATCAAGCAATTCTTCCCTTTGACATTGAGCTGTTGTGTTTTTTTGCTGGAAAACCACAGTATTTTGGTTTGTTGTTGTTGGTTTTTTTATAGATATACTGTGATTTCCCAATAAAATGCTAAAGAAAATTAAACAGCTTATTTAAGACATTAACAAGGCCACCTGTAATGTGTAGAACAACTTGAGTTTACCAGTGGGGGATGGCATAACAGAAGCAATTTCTGTAGCACAGCTTTACCCCTGGTGGTACCTCCTCCAGAAGGCAAACTGTAATCATGAAGGAGTTTATGGTGAATGTTCACTTTCAGGCTGGCTAACAGATGGCGTTTGGCTACCTATGACTAATATGGATAATATTTGCCTCTTGATACTGTGAGTACAACATAGTCAAGAAAACCATTCTACCTAGGAAAGTCACTGAGTTCACAGAGAAGCAGGTCTTCTGCAGATCCCCTAGCAACTGGTGTGTACTGAGTACTGTGCTTTAATCTCTTTTCTGAGTTAGTATTTGAATCTAGCATGACTTGTTCCTCTGTCTTCTCTTAAAATCCCTCCCTGATCACAGGGATTTTCTAGAAACCTGGACTACACAGACATTTTGCAGCCTCCTGCAGCTCTACAGAACCAGCCCAGGTCAGCAGTATTCAGGTATTTTTTCCTACATACTGGTCAAATGGAAAATGTCACACTCAATTTCATCTATTCTCTCTCATTCTTAAAAGTCAGGGAACACACCTTTAGATTGCTTTCTGGTACTATTTGAGATGGTAAGTGCCGACAGTGATGCTACATATGTGGCTGTGATGGGCAGAAGATGACTCAGTGGATGGTGAGTGAATTTGGTTCTAGTGACTTTGTAAAAGCAAGACCATTGTTGCAGTGTAGGTAATGTCAGTGTAGGGTATGGACTAAAATCTTCCTGACTGAAACTTCTGGTTTGATCCTTCAGGTCTACAAACGTCAAAACTGTAAAAAACAAAAATGAAATTCATAAAAGCATAAGGTCATCCTGAGCATGCAAGATTTCCTGTATTTTTAGCCAACAGTCAATTTATGCTTTACATTAAATATTGAATCTTCAAGAATTGGTACAAAACTTTTGTACAGAAATAGTATACAAAAGTTATGCTGTGAAAGGAGAATCTAGAAAGTCAAATTAAACCTTCAAAACTTTCTCTTTTGTGCTATTATTGGTTATCAAAATTGTTTTGAAAGGCAGAAGGTTGCAATTTACACTGCAAAAAGACTTCATTCTCCTCTTGCTGATACTAAAGGCTGTGACAGTATTGTAATGTAAGTAAAAAGTTGTCGATAAAATATTTTTGCACTCTTATTCTTTCTTCACTTTGTGTTTCTTTCATCAGCTTTTTTTTTACTATCCTAGAAATAAGATTTCTGTGGGAAACAGTTCAGGATTTTTTTATGGGGAGGGTGAGAGGGAGGTGGAGAGCTGCTTTGTTTTATTTTTATCCTATTTATAGTTCTTAGTACAATTAAACTTTGACCAGCAAATGGACACACTGTAAGGCTATATTATATTTTTATTGATAACTGCTGTTCTAACAACTTTTTTATAATAGAGTGGGAGAATGGAAAATAATTCCTAAAGTAATGGCTTTAAAATGTAAGGATAATTGGCTGGAAAATGGGTAAGAAATTAAAAACAACAATATAAGGAAGCATCCATGTGTTGAGATCTAATAGTGCACTCGAATGAGGCAGTCTACTACCTTTTACCAGCTTCATGGTTTACTATTAACAGCTGAAATTCCCACCAGCCACCTGAAAATAGGAAAATACAGAGTATTTAAATATTCAACTTCCACACAGCTGTGTTATGTAGCAGCAATGCACGACCGCTTGCTGCTGCTGGTGCTGTCCCTGTTCTTGTCTTGTAGCCGCTGTCTCTGTGCCGGGTGACACCAGCCAGCATCCTCAACACATTTCCCATGCGCTACCCTGACACTGAAAAGCGCTGCAGGATCCCAGAAACAGCTTCTGGAAGGTGCTGTCTGGTGCTGAGTTCCTG
>NW_010168331.1:8669-10847 GCF_000695765.1 Mesitornis unicolor
CTGCTGAAATGGCTGAAATCAAATGCTGCTCAGCTGCATTTAAGAATTACCTTCTTCATTAAATTCCTTTCCTAAATTGATCCATAATCTCAGCTTAAAAACCTGCCGGTAAAAGCTCACGGCTGCTATCAGCTATGAAATTATACAATCCTTAGTTTAAATTCATTAAATAGTTATGTGGAAAGGGGAGCAAGCCATCTGTAATACACTAAAATTGCTGACACAGTACTCATAATAGGTTCTTTCCCAGAGGTTTTTATTGCAGTTATATAAGAAATCATCGACTTAGGAAGTTCAAAGAAACTTTCAAAATAGATCTTTTTTCGTTATATTTTTGAGCAATGTAGCAGGAGACCATGAAGACATTGCTCATCATAATTAGAGCTGTGAAACCTTGGGAAAATATGCCGAGAGACAAGGGGAACTTTTTATTTATGGAAAGTTTGAAGAATACTTTAAAATGGAGGAATGAATTTAAAATCCGAGTTAAAGTAGCCACTCACTGGAAATCACTGCAGTTAGATATGTGCTTTTTCTTTAACTTCTTTAATTCATAGAGATTAATATGCAGATGCCAGCTACAAAATCATCATGCACTTCTGCAATGCAGTCTAGATTTTGGGTCTTCTCTCACATTACTCATCATACAACAGGTAACCCCAGGAAGAAACTCAAGGGATTTACAACATGGGTAATTCCAGGTGGTAAATAAAGAACGTGGAGTCACAGACTGGAGCAGGAGATGGCTTCCTCAGCCGCCAGCATGGGTATCACGTCCCAGTAAATAACACAGCTGACAGTTTCTCACATGTTGGGACAACAGAATTACTGTGCTGGCCAAGGCCAAGAGATGAGGTCTGGGAGCAGAGCCTGGAGGGTTTATTGGAGTTGTTTCAACTTGAGCTAGAGGACAACATTTTAAATGAGCTGTGGAAATGAGCTGTTTTCATAACTCTCTCACCTTTCCTAGGGAGCTAGCCACACTAGAAGTACCACTCTAGGGATTTGGTGTACTTTGTTTCATTGTTCTTGTTACAACTCTTAAATAATGTCCTTTTCTAGTTCAGCTGTCTCCCTGGCTTCAGGAGTTTGTTGCCTTATATTCCAGTCTGTACTTTCTAACCTTTTGTTCATACGTCTATTAATATTCACACTGGACCAGCGCTACAATTCAATGTGAATAAATGCGCTGAGAAATTATTTCTTTCACAGTCTGCACAGTACACTACAAATGACATCCCGACCTCTAGAGCAGCAGATTCATTAATTTTGGCAGAAAATCACAATTTCTACTTTGAAACTATTGATTTCCCAAGAAAATACTGAAATGCCTTGTCATTAACATCTATTTAGACAACTACAGCAATGGTACAGCGAGGTCATTTATACAAGATTAATTAATGCTGCATTTTTGGTAAGAAGAGGCCCTGTGAGCACATACCCAATAACCACTGAATATCAGTTAATTTTATTTTTTTTTTATCAGCATCTATAAATAAAACTTCTAGCCTAAGGGAAAAAAAAGAACAACACAATTTTCTCTGTTTCAGGGAAAAGTCTGAATAGTCAATGAACCGGTCACCATGCCAGCACACATTCAAGAACAGCTGAAAAAAATCCAGTAACAGTTGTTTTTTATACTTCTACTTTTTTTGACATTCAGATCCGAAAATGAAAGCAAGTAACTTCACAGATAAATAAGTATATACTAATAATAAATATATTGGGTTGGCCAAAAAGCAATTGTGTTATGTTTTTTTTTCCCCTGGGTAAATGAAAGGCAGATTTATTAAACAACATAGTGTCCATTTTGTTCAATTACCTTTTGCCATCTTTCAGACAACTTCATGATTCCACGCTCAAAAACATTCTTACCTTTTTTGGCAAGAAACAGTTTCAAGAGCTATTTGATACCCTCATCAGCAGTGAAGGTTTTACAGTTAAAGGTGTTTTGTAAAGAACAAAACAAAGAGCAGTCTGATGGTGCCAGGTCTGGTGAATATGATGGATGTGGTAACACATCTCATGCCAGCTCCAACAATTTTTGATGAGTGACCAATCTGGTATGTGGTCTACCGTTATCGTGGAGAAATACAACACTTTTGTGATTCACTAATTCTGAACACTTCTGTTTGATGGCAACATTTAATCACAGAATCATAGAATATTAGGAGTTGG
>NW_010168332.1:0-33532 GCF_000695765.1 Mesitornis unicolor
TTTGTTGGGGGCCGGGGGCTCCCCCCGCCCTGCAGAGCCCTTTTTGGAGGGGGGCGGGGAGCGCATTGTGCCCGCGGGCTCGGCGCACCGCGGGGAGCGCAGCAGATGCCGGGCTGCCATCCTGCATCTTCCCCAAGTTACGCAGGGCTGGCTCGGTGCGTTTTCCCTCCAGGCGATGGAAGGAAAAGTAAAAGAATCAAACTCAAAGTGAAAAATAAAATTGTCCAAAGGCGAGAGATCCGTGCACGGGATGCTCGTATTTTTGTCCTGGAGTTGCATGATAGTTCCCAAGTAATGAATCTCTTCCATAAACACTGGCTCGTGAACCTTTATGTCCTTCGTAAAGGATCCTTATAAAACAAACCTGACGTTTCTAAACAAGACCAAAAACCTTTTATGGGGAATAATTTAGATGCACATGAGGCAATCTCACAGATGCTTCAAATGACCAAAGTCACACGCTGTATTAGTCCCGAGCCACGTCTGAAGTATGTCCAAAAGTCTTGTGAGCTGGAGTTAAATTCAAAAGACAGACACTCTTAGAGAAAAGCAAACCAGTGCAGGAAGTTTCCCAGCTGATGAAGCAGTGAAAGGTACAGGATTTGGTGCCTGATCAGCCTCTGGGCCCTGCCACCACAGACACTGCTTCAGCCCAGGTGAACCCCAGCTGTCCCACAGTGCCCCGGCAGTGTGTCGTGCCACGGCTGCACAACAGGGAAACCTGGGCTTTGCAGCAGCTGAAGTTTTGCCTTGACAGGTAAAAAGTTATCTGAATAAAATGCTGTGTAGTCTCTAGGAGATGATACATCCTAGTAGGCATTTTGGACATTAATAGGCCAGTTACCGTGATGCCCAGGTGAACCCCAGCTGTCCCACAGTGCCCCGGCAGTGTGTCGTGCCACGGCTGCACAACAGGGAAACCTGGGCTTTGCAGCAGCTGAAGTTTTGCCTTGACAGGTAAAAAGTTATCTGAATAAAATGCTGTGTAGTCTCTAGGAGATGATACATCCTAGTAGGCATTTTGGACATTAATAGGCCAGTTACCGTGATGATAATAAAAGTATTTTTTATTTCCCTAGAACAGATATAAGTAATAGCACTGATTATTAAAGAGGGTTTTGTATCAAGTTGTATAGATTGCAAAAGTCTAAAAACTTTTTAAACTTATCTGTGAAATACTTTTTTTTTTAATTGACACAAGTAATGCTGAGCGCATCCGAACTTACACTGCAAAAAGAAACTTCTGTTCAGCCTGATTTGCCAGGGCTCAGAGAACTGTGTGGGCATGGGTCCAGCCTGGAGGGTAGGAAGGCTTGCTTTAAAACCAGTCATCTGTGCATTTGATGCCAGCTTGTGGAGAAGATGTGTTAATTTAATAGACAGTAGTTAAAGCCTTCATCGTCAGATCATAAATAAACCTGAAGCACCCTCTGGTATGTGAAGAAATCCTCATTACTGCTGGGACAGAAGCGCGGTGGCCAAGGCAGCAGCCCACGCGGAGGTGATGCCGCAGCCTTTTGTTTGACTCCGACACGGTATCGTGGCACTGCAGAAGCCAGGGAAAACTTTTGCTGGTCGGCGTGCTGTGGTGCTGCAGCCGTCTGTCGGCACACTGCCGCTGCCAAGGCAGGCAGCCGCGACTGGCTCCAGTGGTGTTTGGTAGGCATGCTTCAAGCACCTTGGATGAATCATAACCCCAGTCAAGTACTACTAGTACTGCAGCTTGCATCGTTTAGTATTTACTGTATGGTAATTTATGTCATTACTGAGTCTATGGGTGTTCTTGTGTTGCTGTTGTTAGGAGTGATACAAACTCAAAGTTCATTCAGACAGTCATTTTTGATTTTTTTTTTTATTTTTTTGTGTGAATTCTTTTGAAGCCTTTATTTCTGTTCATGATATCCATGAGTAGGAAAAGGTCGTCTTCCTTTGGGTAGATGGGTTAGAGCTCCATGCCACATGATTTCTGCCTCTCTTGGAACTGCTCCTTCCCCAGGCGAACGCCTTGGAGCTCGCCTCGTCCCAAGTCGGGCTTTGTGTCGGGCTCAGACTAAGATCAGGCATCAGAAAAAGACAAAACCAAAGGAAAAAAGTTAAAAGTGACATTTATAAAGAGCAGTGTTTGTTAACAGCATTTATTCTTTATCAACCAGCAAAGTAGCAAGGTGCTGAAAATATTTATGGAAGAGCCAATCATTTTCAGAAATAAAAATCACTTTCTTTCACTGTGCACTTTGTGACTGTTCTTTAAAGCCCTGATTAATATAAATGAGTTGTAATTTTCTGACCAAGCCATCCTAGTTCACATATATTATTCCATTGGCAGACATGTGGTCTCCACAGCTGTCCCCTCATTTGTGTATGAAATGGAAACACTGGTGGCATTTGTAGGTTACCATAGCTACACGAACAATACACGTGTGAGGCTTCATCCTGCCAAGCTCCAGATTTTTTCCTGGCAGACATTTTGTAGGCGCAGAAGTGAAGAAAAAAAAAATCTATGTAAAGTTTTTGGAAGCACGTAAATCCTTTTCTCCTCCTGTCTGTCTGTATAATGCTAATACGATGCTGCGGTAGGATCAGGCAGCTGATTTTCACATCTTCTCCCACTTGGAAATGCCATCTTGGGAGACGCATGGTGCTCTCAGGAATCGTAAATTCCAGGTTCCAGTCAAGAGCAGTGAAGTAATTAGCAGTATTAGGCCTTAAACCACATCTCTTTTAACAGTAACTTGTGGCACAGCAAGGTCTACACAAAACACAACTTTGGTGTTGCAGTGGTTTTCTCCCGTTGTGCCACACGGGTTGGCGGTGCCCGTTGGGTTCCTGGGGAACAGAGGTGGGAAGGGACCACCCCTCCCACGCTTGCTCCTTCAGGAGCATCTGCAGAAATCCAAGGAAGCAGCCTGAAAAATACTCCTCTCCTCAGTTTTGTCTCTACAATTAACATGTACCCCACTATGGGAAGAAGATGGGTGAGAGGAGAGAAAATAATGGAGTTGGCTTAGAAACCAATTTCATGGCGATGTCATAGAAGTAGTAAATAATGGTGTTTCTCCAAGACTTGGAGTGGTTAAATTCTGGAAAAAGAAATCAAAGAGTTACTTTGATAAGAGTCAGTCTGCTGAGGATGTGCTGGAGCTGGTCAGTGATTCTTCCAGTCTCGTTCTTTTCCTGTAGCTGAGTAATTAAGTCCTCCACTGACAAACTCTGTAAGGTCAGGAACCAAACATGCTTCTGTGCAGGTTTAAGAGGGACCCAGATTAAAGTTCTTCTAAACCACGTTCTCTTACTCAGTGCTGCTCAAAGCCCTGCAACTTTATTCAAATTTTGTTTTGCTATTTAGATGTCGCCTTTCATTCTTCTACACAGGGCACCAAAGGAAAATACTGGATTGGCCTATTTTGTATTGGCCTAATTCCCCTCTTGTTGAAGCCAGCAGAAGTCTTTGGCATCAGTGGGAAGAGAATTAGTCTCTGCTCTTAAATTCTACTGCAGAATGTTTTTATAACTTCACCTTCTGCTTCATAAGATCTTATTTTGGTGATACAAGCCAGCATTTTCTTGACTTTCCAGCTGGCTGAATTATCAAAAGAAGAGGACCTGGTTTTTACCTGGAGCACAGTTTCTAAAGATCAAGTATTTGAGATGGAGTGGATACCTATTGCTTTTTTCTTTTCTTTTTAACTTAAAGAACAACAGGGCAAAGCAATTGTAAGTAACGTTCTTGAAATATTTAACAGGCTGCTGTACTGAGAATGCACAAAAGTTAAAGTGCCGCGGAGAAACAGCTCTTTCTCTTATTTTATTGGGTACCGTGGTCTTGCTGCGTAATTCTCTCTCCTAAGGTGCTGCCTTTATGTCCTCTGTGAGAAGCCAGGGCAGTATTTTCCCTGACCGCTTCACAAGCTGAAGAGGTCCATTTCACACTGGAGGCAAAGATTACTTATGGGTTTAATTTAGAAATTTTAGAGATTGTCAGCATCTCATTTCCAGGTATTTAATTTAACAAACTCTGGAGATTCCAGCAATTTATGCATCTGTCAGCTTTGATTAAAGCACGAGTCCCAGTCACTTTCTGAAGCCAAGCGCCCCTCAAGGTACCTGGCAGGGTTTGCCTCACCGGTTGCTCCAGCATTGGCAGACACCGGGGCAGCAGCGCTCACCTCTGCAGAGGCCCCTGTGGCTGCTCCCACCAATGGCTCTGTGAGTCCTGGTGAGGTCCAGCCCCTCTCCTGCACACAGCAATGTCCCACAGGGCAGGGGAGGAGGCAGGGTGGGTAATGCCCGGGCAGAGAGGGCTCTTCTTACATTAAGAGGGAGCAAAAACCCAGGCAGGTGGCAGCATGGGTGGCGCTCTTCATGCACCTGCAGTCCTGCATCCAGTTCTGAGTCCCGACCAAAAGAAGGGCGTGGAGGTGTTGGAGTGAGTCCAGAGGAGGTCACGAAGATGATCAGGGGCTGGAGCACCTCTGCTATGGGGACAGGCTGAGAGTGCTAGGGCTGTTCAGCCTGGAGAAGAGAAGGCTCCAGGGAGACCTTATAGCAGCCTTCCGGTACCTGAAGGGGCTATGGGAAAAGATAGGACAAGGCATAATGGCTTTAAACTGGAAGAAGGTAGATATAGATTGGACATCAGGAAGAAATTCTTCACTGTGAGGGTGGTGAGACACTGCACAGGTTGCCCAGAGAAGCTGTGGGTGCCCCCTCCCTGAAGGTGTTCAAGGCCAGGTTGGATGGGGCTTTGAGCAGCCTGGGCTGGTGGAGGTGTCCCTGCCCGTGGCAGGGGTTGGACTGGGTGAGCTTTAAGGTCCCTTCCAACCCAAACCATTCCATGACTTTATGATCCTCCAGGAGCAGGACTAGAGCAGGATCTACCCATCAGCTTGTTTCTCCACCACTGCGGGTGGGAGCCATTGCTGGCCCACCCAGCCTGAGTCCCAGCTGGACAGTGCAGCCCCATTTCCCCAGGGACCACCAGCAGGGAGGTCCAAAGGGCCCCCAGGCCTGGCCAAGCACATCTCACTTCTGAGACCAGCACCATCAACCGGGAGTCACTTCCTTCATCTCAAAAGAGTTGCTGCTGTGGAGAAGCAGGAGTCTGAAAGTCAAGTGCAGGACTGAAAAATGGTAGAGCTGACACTGGGATGGAGGAGACTTTGGTAGGGCTGTGTCTGGTATGTCCGTCTGATGCAAACTGTGCGAGTACTGAGTGTTGTCTCCAGACATACCCAGCTCTGGTTACATACACACATACTCAACACCAAAGGCATTACAAGGTTAAGACTGACACCACAACTGGATTCCCCTGCGCTCTATAAATACTTTTCAAACCTGGAAAAACTGCACTGCTGACAGCACATTTAACCAGATCTCCGTCGCTAACTGCCGTCTCTGTCCCTTTCACTGGAGTATTTCACCAGAGGGCACCAGTCCTTACTGTATCTGAGTCAGGTTTTAGAGATAACATTAATGGGTTGGCGATGAGCAGAGGCTGTTTCAGTTCATGGGAAATGTTCCCTGGCTTTCTCCTCCATACTGCAGCCTGATCCATCACATACTCCTCAGTGCCTCATTTTATTTGATTTCTAACTACTTTCGTACACTCAACATAACTTCAGTTAAGCACAGGTTTTCTGTAGTTTTCAGGGCTTGGCTATCAACATGGTGAAGGATCAGACTAAGCAACTTCTAAGAAACACATCAGAGTTATTCAGAGAGAATAACTGAGCTTGTCTAAAATTTGATAGAATAGCATTTTGGTTTTTTATAAAATATCCATCAAAGATTGGACTGTCTTTTTGTAATGTAAAGATGTTTATCACTGATATAATGAATTTTGCATATTCTGTTATTTATCACAGGATTGATTTGATTAACCAAGTCCAAAAATACCTAGTAAGCACATACTTTGCTAATGTGCTGCATATAATTACTAGGATGCAGGTGAGCTACTGATTGGCCCTGGTAAATTTTTAAATTACAAATGATCCATCACTCTAACAGAAAGAGAGTAAATATTGATAGTTACAGAGATCCACCACTCATAATAGGCATTGAAAAAAAAACCTGGTTTATCCATAGATGAACAATGCAGTTAAGTGAACTAGCTGCAAAAAGGACAGTTCTAAAATAGCTGCTTTAAAACAGGACTTCAAAATTAATTTATCATCGTATAAGGCACAGAGTAAAAACAGATAAGTGTTCTTTATAAATTCATGCACAAATATGTCTTCCTTTGTCTTTCTGCCCCCTTTAAGTGAAACACATCTAGAATATACAAATTAAACATTACACTGCTTGAATGAATCATCTTAAGTGAATACTTCATCTATAAAGCATCAATAACTTAAATTTTTAAGAGAAAAAACTTCTATGTTATCTGCAATAGACAGCAATTTTAGTACCTCTATATCTTGCAAGCACTTACAGAATAAACCCATCTGTGGAAAAACTGCTGACTGTGCCATGACAAGACTGAGGACTAAAGCTAAAGGAACAGTTCATACGTCTATTCTAAACCATACAAATACATTAAATATGATGTATTTTCTTTATATATAATATATGCACACATGCACATTCATCTTATGAACTTCTCAAAGCAAGACTGTGATCTGTTTTCTGCATGAAACAGTTAATCTCAAAATCTAGGTGATACTTGAGGTAAATAGCTAAATATAGGCTCGTAGCACTTTCTCGGTTCTTGGTTGAATGAGCCTTTCTTTCCTGATGATGTGGTAGATGACCCACTCCATGTTCCAGTCAGTGCTACTTAAACAATTTGGAATGAAATAATGATGGAAAACATGCTCCATAAAATACGTATTTTCTCACTGTAATGGTACCTGGGTTATCAGTTGTGAACGGAAGAAGTGGGTCTTCAGCAAAATGAAAAAACTTCATGCAGGAGCACATTCAAAAGCAGGGAAAGTCTTGTGAAAAGGTGCAGGGAAGGGTCATGTAATACAGCTCTCAAACTGGAGAGAAAATAACTTTTTCTTAGATCAGAGTAAAGCCTTAGTTCAGAGCAGTACCAAAACTAAATCTGTGGCCACTTACTGGAATTACTTCTCTCCCATCTCTGCTTGGTTGAGTTCCAAATCTTTGTCTTGGTGCTAACAGCCTTGATATTCGATCTCAGCACCTCCCATGGTAAATCCACTTATTCTGTTATTGGTGTGTTCACAGTCTTGAGTGAACAGTAAGGTGTCTCCACATCAGTCAATTCAATATAAGGTTTTATTAACATTTATATGTAAATATAGCTCTGAAATAGAGAATTTGATCTTGCAAGCATATAACTTCTAGGAAAAAAAATCAATAAAAGTCTATTTTATTCTAAGGGCTGATGTCTGTGTAAGCACGCTACATGTATAAACTGCGTAGATATCGATGTAGGCTAACAGTAAACTAGAGTTTAATACTTAATCACTAGTAATTGAAAACTAAATACATAGTACAGCCACAGGAAACAGAATTATCAAAGGAGAGTGTAACAAGGACCAGAAAAAGAACTTTTTTTCTTGCTTGAAGACTGAAGCTATAGCTGTCTGGCTTATTACATCTACATATGCACACACGCGTACATATAATTTTTTAATAACAAGTCTTATGCATTTCTGACAGCCAGTGCTATTATGTTGATTTTATAAATACATACTGAGACACTGACTCATTTCAGTTTTTATTTATTGGCTACCATTTCTAGCACAGGATTTTTTGGCATCCTTTATGGTAGTAACAAGTACTTACATGCCGGGGTCTTTCCCAACTGTGGGGGATCCTGAATGACTCATAAAGCTGGAGTTTGATCTAGAACTGTGTAGGAAGCAAAATAATCACACTGCCAAAAAATCAGTCAGCAAAAAGAGAGGATTTTCTGTTGCTTCATGAAAATCCTCGAGTTCTGGCATCCGTATTTATTGTGGTTAAAAGTATTTCTCATGTGCTCTTTATTTCATCATTATTAACACTTCACTTCCACTGGCCAAGCTGCCTTGGCTCTCAGAGTAGTAAAAAAACCAACAAGGAAATTCTCCTCCAACATCCAACCCAATCTCTTAATGCCCTTGTTCCTCTTTGAAAGCTATTTCTCTGTTTGTTTGCTTTTTTAATTTTGATCTGAACTGTACAGATAGTACAGAGACTGAGTTGTTCTCGTGTGAAACCCTTGTGAGGTAGGTGCCCCCATGGGTAACGAGATCAGATCCATGAGGCTCTGAGATCCCAAGTATGCCAAGACTGAATTCAATTTCTGTTCTTTAAATATGGTTAGAAGATGAAGCAATATTTCTGTAGTCTTGTTCCTCTTTCATTCTTCAGCCAGCAGATACACTAAATGGAAAAAATAGCTGGAGCAGATCTTCCAAAGTTAGTTATGTTACTTAAATATTAGACACTATAAAAGCTAAGCCCAGTTAGGTTTAAATTCTCCTTTGCATTTCAAGCACACAGAAGGCTATGGATCCGTTAGAGCATGTACAGGTGGAAATGGAAGAATTTCCCCAGCAGTTTGTCCTCCATCATCTGCAGTAGTGGTCCTGCGCTGCTGCATTTCAGAAAGGAAGAGCTGCAAGGCAGGTCTCATGAAACTGGCTTTTAACCTTTGAACAGTGGAAGTTACCTGTCAGGAAAGCTGATCTCGTCAAGTAACTTTAGCTGGTAGTAATGTGGATAATAATCCCAGACATGATTCTTCTCCATCAAATGAAAGAAAAGCTTTACTGCTGCCTTCATATTGAAAGGGGCAGCCCCTGTGTAGCAGGACATGAACACGAGAGTCATGGGCAAGAAAAGAACGGCCCATACTGTCCCAAGACTAATCTATTTTATGAAAGTAAACATAGTAAGAAAGTAGATAATAAGTTGGGTTTCTAGCGGAAGAACATTACTACTGTGCAAAGGTATCTCGCCTTTCAGGTTTTCAAGGCTTTTAAATGGTTTTATGAGTTTTTTCCTTTCCTAAAGAAAAAAGAGACTATATAATTTGACAACCCACTGTTCAGAAAGCACTTATTATTCCTGATGTTTCTAATACGACTTGTTAATGGTAATTTGCAGGAGATTTTCAAACAGATGACAGAAGCTGGGTTGCAATTCCATGGTTGATTTGATGGCCCATCAATATACAGTTGCTGTACTCTGCATGGTATCTACCCCGCTGTACTCGAGATCGGTGTATGAATGAAAAGAATTTTTCTCTCTCCTGCAAATTTACTTCAATATTTTCATGAAAAACACTGTATCAGATGCAAGTCTTAAGAATAAACCCCAATAAATTACTAATTTGAAAGATTTAATATGCTTTTTCTGCAGCACAGACATTATGAATAGGATGCACTTCGCATTTCTTCTGTGGAGATAAGACTAGTATTTTTCAAAAGAATAAAAGATAAAGCATGCTAAGGTTGTCTTGAAATACAGCAATTCGCCTTCTTACCAGAGCTTTCCCTAAAATTAAACACTGACTTTATTTTGATGGAATGTGTGTACAGACAAGAAGAAAATGTAGGCATTATTTGCGGGGAAAAAAAGCCCCAAACCTTAAATATTACAGATCCCTGGGGATGTTTTGAAGCTTTCATTCCATTATTTACACATCCTATAGGCCCTTGTTTTTGTCTTTGCTTTTAATAACAAGCTCCCATTTTCAGACTTCTGGTATGCTCTTTCAGCTGACTCACATCACTTTCAGCTTGATTTTTCTGTATTTTACACAATTCAGGCTTGTAAATAGCTTATTTCCCGATGACATCGGAGACTTTAAAAACCTCAATATAAAAAGCTTACTATCAGGCATGATTCCTCAATATTTTTCTAAATAGACAGGATTGCACTTGTATATTTGATTCCTGGGAAAGCAGCCCATTCCGTGGGTTAGCTGTAAATATCTTGGTTATTAAACTCAAAGTCCGAGTCCAGCCTCTTTCCCAGGATGTGCAGGGTCAAGGATGCTCTTGACTGGAGTGAGGCCTGATTTTAGTAACACAGCATTTTAGACCAGGTTGTGTTGTGCTTGTTTCTGTGATTTAGTAGGTGCACATACATATATATGTGACTACTTGAATGCCTCTCTCTCTCCTAAAGCACCCTCAAAGGTTATTGTTCACCTGTAGCTCAAACAGTGTTTTTCTCTATAGAAGATGTGTGGCTATAGCACTGCAAGGGCCCTGCTGAAGCTCAAAGCAAGGCCTGTCTATTACCACCTCCAACGCACACACGAGCTCCTTCCCTCAATCTTGCCAAACTGTCTGAACCTGACTGTAATGAACTCCACCTGACTTCATTACGGGCCAGTTCATCGCCAGTGTTGCTTGTGGCATAAGTG
Organism: Mesitornis unicolor; assembly: GCF_000695765.1. Taxonomy (NCBI): domain Eukaryota; kingdom Metazoa; phylum Chordata; class Aves; order Mesitornithiformes; family Mesitornithidae; genus Mesitornis; species Mesitornis unicolor. The sequence continues at coordinate 10,331 of NW_010168332.1, forward strand.
ATCCTGCAGGCTAGACCTTTGCCAAACCAACCATGCCAACCTCTTGCAGCATCCCCTGTACAAACAAGCGCTTCCTTTTCCTGACTGGAGGAATGCTTTGTACTGACCCCAGGCTGAATTCGGTGTTCTTCGTCACCGCGTTCTCACTGAAGCCTCCCCAGTTCTTACACCGCGGCACTAACACAGGGTCACTGCCGTACGCTCCACAATCCCTGGGTGTGGGTGCCAGGCTGCCTAATGTGCACCTTCCTAAGGACCCACCTGAATCCAGGACAAGTTTTCCCGAACCAGCTGATGACAGAGAGTACTTATATGGCAGCAGTTTCACAGACGATGATGATGGAGAAACAAGCAAGCTGCACGAGTCATTAGCAGAACGTTAGCACAACAGACAATTTTCCAAACGACTAGCTCCGTTACTTAGGCTCAACATATGAAAATGTTTCTGTGGAGAGATGGGTAGGTACTGTGGAGCAGGGTATGCTTCTGGCTCACAGCAAGCACAAAATAAATTGCTTGTCTTAGCCTGAGGTAATTTTCTTCATGTATCTGATCTCTCAGACTTTTACCTAGGCACATCTAGTATATATGGCTGCCAACCAAAATCTGTGCTGATTCTCCTTGCAACATAAAAGAAATTTTGCAAGAATGAACTGCTTAACTGTGGAGAGAGAAGATTTTCTGTGGTAGCGTCGCTGTTTTGAAACATACATCCAAATGTCCATGTGCAAACTATATGGTTAGTTTTCTCAGCAATTTTTTAGTAATGACCATGAATACAGTTGTCACAGAAGTGACAATTCTTTTATCTTCACCAAGAAAAAAATAGTTAACATCTATTTTTTCTAGTTAGCAAGTTAACTATGAACACTTATTATGAATAGTTTATTTCATTACTGTCCCTTTACCATCTCCTCTTACTGCATTGTGGACTTAAACGTACTTTTTCTGTGGCTCACCTGAACAACTTGACAGACTCTATAACAGCTATCAGCAGGGCTATGGCTGCCAGCACACAGCTCTCTCCAGCCCGCAGGAAAGCTGAAATGAAGGATCTTCTGCTCCATAACCAAACACTCTCCCATTGTCATTTCTTGGGCCAAACAAATTCTCAGTATTAAGCACTTTTCACAACCAGGCTGGAAAGGGAAGCCCTACACAAACCTTCCCACTGCCGTTCCAGGGTGGGAGGCACAGGGACGATGCTCACCTTCTCTGCCCACAAGAAACAAGAACAAGCCAATATCCCAGACAGCTGCCACGGGTTTGCGTGTTGACAGAAATGTGGCTTCTTAATGCGCTGGGTACTACTCTTAGTATGGAAAATAGCCCCTAGTAAAAGAATTCCCTCCATATCTCTCCCATAAAATTAACCATTACTTCTGCTGATACCAAGTTAACAGCTGTTCTGACTCTTGTAGTGGCTTGGTACACTAGAAAATATGAATTTAATAAATGAGAGGGAAGGCAGAGAATGCTAAAAACTATGCTTTACCAGCTCAGTTCTCCCAAAAGAAGATATAATACCCCCTCAGTGTTTAGGGGAAGTTTCCCCACTCAGTATTTTTAAAATAGATTTTTAATACAGAATTAAAAGAAGTGCCATCAATCGCATGACCCCTAGTAAATAGCATTTTCGGGGGAAAAAAAAATTGTGTCCTAAAGGAGGTTTTGAGGACTCCTATTCTCCCTTAATACAAAAGCCACCATTCTGCCCCTGCTCTAGGCCTGAGGTTTCTGTAAGAAACATCCCTTGGCCTTCAAAAGCCAAAATCTTTGAACTGATCTCCTGATTCATCTTTCATTTGGACTGCACTCAGCTACCAGGGACACACTGTATTAGTTTTGTATTAACAAAGAACTTAACAACACAAAGAAGTTCTCACTGGGCAAAATGCTGAGATATCCATCAGGAGAGGAGCACACACCAGCACTCAGACTCTTCTCAATCCAATCTCTCTGATTCCAGTGATGGTTGGGAACTTTCCCAGGAGCCATCCCCAGTTTATCCACATGGGCTTGGTGATTATTCATTGGTGGCTATGCGGAACTGCGTGCTGTCACAGATTTTGTTTTCAAAGCTGGTTATCCTACAGCTTATCCACCAAAAAAATATTTCTACATAGATATCTTGTCTAGTTTTTATTTGGGAAGATGTGATTATAATTCCAGACAGGACTTCAGAACCTGAGAAGAGTCTAACATTCAAGAAACAAAGTCTTCCAGCAAAAAATGTTATTTTATTTCTTTGGAAACTAAACATCACAGGGGTGTCTGGGACTAGTCGTGCTAATGCTGTGGAAGCTGGACAGCTGAGACATCCAGGGGCAAAGGGACGGCTGTTGGTGTCTGCTCAGAGAGCTGGCAGCTTCTAACAAACACGAGAGCTGAGATGGTCAGGCACATCATATATAGATGATATATAGCTATAGATAGCAGAACAAAAGCAGCGTTGCTCTTCAGTTATACAAGAACTGCAGTGTACTGTTTTCACTGCCTCTTTAGTTTTTATCAGAACGACGGATGGGGTTTTACAGCTGAAGCACATGTCCATGACTTGGCTTTTGCCTCACAGCGTGGCCTCTGGGCTGCCATTCACATAAGCACGGCACTCAAATGGACCGGGGCATGTGGAGCCGATCAGAATCCACTTTTTGATTACACTGGATTTTCATGTATAGCTTCATCCATGCTGTCCTGGAGACTGTAATGTGCAGGTCATTTCTAAAGAACATAAAATCCATTTGCAGTAGAAAATAGCTAGAGAAGAGAAAGTGTCACTAGGAACTTGTAAAATCTTATGTCTACAGTGATCGTAAACCCAGAACTCCATTCAGTAAAACCAAAAATGCCTTCTTACCAAGGATGAACAATAAATGTAATGTGCAAGTAAGACGATCTAAATATTCAACAAAGGAAGGATCGAATTCGATTTTTTTTGAATATCTAGATGTGCTCCAACATATTCTAAAAGAAGCTTTGAAGTCTTTTTCAGGCAGTTTCATTTTCAAAGTATTACATGAGTCGTAGAACTACATCAGAGCTAAATCAGCACTAAAACATCATTAGGGCCCACAGCTTTGTACGGCATGGACTGCTGTCCTTTCATCTACTGAGAAAAAAGTTACAGGAGAAACGCTGAGGGCATGAAGGTTTGGAGCAATATTGTCTCTTGCAGTGGCATCTGGTTTGGTGCCAGCCATTGCCCGGTCGTGCCGCTCCCTTTTGTGTGTCACTGAGCCGAGGCCGTGAAGCTGGACCAGAGACATCTCCCTGGGCAAGGGACAGCCCATGTGTGATGGGGCACCTCCAGTACCTGTCTAAAACTGGTACTGTATGGAATCACTGCCTGCATTATTAACTGGCAAATTAATTTGAAAAATCTGGAATTAAAGCAGTTCAACTTCAGACATCATCAGTATTCCCAGAACTGTCCCATTTGAGTCAGCTGCAAATGGACTCTTGTTGAGAGAAGCATCCATTAAAGTCAGCACAACTCGCTTCACGCCAGCCTCCTCAACGCTCTGTGTTAACATATCCCTTACAATGATGGTGCCGTTAGGAATTTTATTTTTAATGCAGTTAATGTCTTATTTAGTTCTTCCATCAGTTGGAAGCTATTTTAGAAGGAATGTTTGTTCTACATCTGGCTTTTTCACCTCCAGCACAGTCTTCTCATCTCCCATTCAAGTCTCAGCTACCAGAGAGAAAATCTAATTCAACTGGGTCAAATGCTTTCTGGCTAACATTCCTCTTTCCCTTCCTCCAGAATGCAACCACAGAACAGATAACAGCATGCCAAAATAAAAATGCTATCTGATATGTTCTACTTGTAGCATTTTATCTATCATAATCTGAAATAAAATATTGTAATTTCATTACTTAATATGCTGACCAGAGTTTGAAGTAAAAGTTTTGTACTAATGGCATTCCTCTCACCACTAACTAGATGACTATTTTAAAACTATTTTTAAAAGCTGTATTTAGTTTTATAATTTTATGTAGTAATGTCTTTTGTGGACTCTGACTAAGTGGAGGCTTCACTACGTTCTAACTGAAAAGGACACTATTTCCTGCTTGCTGCTATTGCAGTTCATCACTGCTGGGTTCTCTGCCTCAGCTGTAGCACAACTTGATTATTTAAGTTACATAAAAAGACAAATCTTTTGTTTGAGAAGGCTCAACTGCAATCATTAGGGCATGAGATTTACAGTGTCACCGCAAATTTCAAGACATCTGCTTTTGAAATCCTTATTCAGATTTGTCACATGCCTTGCTCACAGCCACTTTGTATTTAATTCAAAGCTTGTTGAACACATGCACTAACCTGTTTAACCTTCACTGTGAAATACGGCAAAGGTGCACTTGATCTGCCAATATTGATGTGCACGGCGAGCCAAGAGGAACAGCACCAGCATGAGAAATCACCACCACCAGCTGGAGAAAATCAGAGTTCATGCAGCAACACCAGCACCGACGCAGCGTACTTCTGAACTGCGGACAGGCAGCTGCGAACTGCAGTTTTACACGTACACTCTCAAAACTGTATCCATGCTTTTTACAGCAGCAGTAACAGACAGGTTTGCAGACAACAAACTCACTTTTTCAATAAAGCAAGCATGAGAGAGAATTTACTAAGAGCTTAGATTTTCCTTGCATACGTGTTTAAAGACCTACAACAAAACAGATTTTCTGAGGTACACTGGACACTGTTGGGTTAATTTAAACATACTCTTGCATGACTAACTTCAGGCTAAAAAGACAGAAATTGTGTGGTTTACAGAGTAATTTGGAACTGTGGTAAACAATTCACATATGATGCACAATGCAGTCTGAACAGCTAAAATAAGGACAGTACGTTCATTTAATCAAATTTACTATTATTGTTTTATGCTTAGCTGGATTAAATCTAAGCTGTTATCTGGAACCAATTTGATTAACTCGGATGAATTTTGGCAAAGTTCGCATGCATTTAGCTTGAAACTTAGAAGCCAACATCTCCCTGAGCCTGAACTCCACACACCTGGCATCTGGGCCTTGGGACAGCTCTGCCCCCCGCCTCCCATTGGGATTATGCTCTGAACACCCGTTTGACACCTAGCTGCCCTCACAAGCATATCCTCCACCTTTAGCATTTCTCAAGCCATTCAAATACCGCACAGTAAAAGTAAAAGGTTTCAGAAAGTTTTATTTTCAGATGATTGCATACATTGTTACAGGCGCTCACTTGGGAACTGTCAGTTATTTTGTGTACATCCCAAGCAGGAGAAAGTTTCAAACTCTACATAATTTAACTATACCAGGTCAGGATTTTCGCTGAGATCAATGTTAAAATCATGATTGCTTTCAGATATTTTTCTTTAAAGGATGACAAAATTAAATAAAATATATACTCTGTACAGGAGATGAGCATAACGTATACCCTACTCTGTTTTCAGGAGCATCCTCAGACACTGATCTGCAGAAGATTCTGGAACACAGAGGAGCAGCTGAGAGTCTTCAGACCATTTCTTGTCTTCTCTAAACTCAGAAGATCATCCTTCACCTTCTGGATGTCCAAGCCTTTCACCTTGAACTTTAAGCTTTACTTTTTCTGCCTGATAACAGATTACCCGCTCAGTCTGTTGCTCTTTTAAGGGGCTGGGGAGCTGGACTCACTAGCTGGCCAGCATGGCGAAGGTCAGAGTTGTTTTAACTGTTTGCCAGTTGGTGCTAGAGTTGTTAATGAATTCATTAACTGAGTCTTCCATACAGAGTAACGAATGTCCACAGCTTTGCGTATGTGAAATCAGGCCATGGTTTACACCACAGTCAACGTACAGGGAAGCCACAACGGTTGACTGCAATGACCTTCGATTAACAAAAATCCCCAGCAATCTTTCCAGTGACACTCAAGTCCTTCTGTTACAAAGCAACAACATAGCAAAGACCACAGATGAACTCCAACAGCTGTTTAATTTAACAGAACTGGATTTTTCACAAAATAACTTCACAAGTATCAAAGACGTGGGGCTCTCCAATCTCACTCAGCTTACCACATTGCACCTAGAGGAAAACCAGATAACGGAGATGACTGACTACTGCTTGCAAGACCTTTGCAATCTTCAGGAGCTATATATAAATCACAACCAGATCAGCAGCATTTCTGCAAATGCATTCTCTGGCCTGAAGAATCTTTTGAGATTACATCTCAACTCCAACAAATTAAAGGTTATTGACAGCCGCTGGTTTGATTCTACTCCTAACTTAGAGATCCTCATGATTGGAGAAAATCCAGTGATTGGAATACTTGATATGAATTTCAAACCACTCTCAAATTTAAGGAGTTTAGTTTTGGCAGGTATGTATCTCACAGACATTCCTGGCAATGCCTTGGTAGGCCTGGATAGTCTTGAAAGTCTTTCCTTCTATGACAACAAATTGGTGAAAGTTCCTCAGCTTGCACTTGAGAAAGTTCCAAATTTAAAATTCCTGGATCTCAACAAAAATCCGATTCATAAAATTCAAGAAGGTGATTTTAAAAACATGCTCAGATTGAAAGAGCTTGGAATCAATAACATGGGAGAACTCGTTTCTGTTGATAGGTACGCGCTGGACAATCTGCCTGAACTTACAAAGCTTGAAGCCACCAACAATCCAAAGCTGTCTTACATACATCGTTTGGCATTTCGCAATGTTCCCGCCCTGGAGAGCTTGATGCTGAACAACAACGCCTTGAATGCAGTCTACCAAAAGACGGTGGAATCCCTTCCAAACCTGCGTGAGATCAGTATCCACAGCAACCCGCTCAGGTGCGACTGTGTCATTCACTGGATCAACTCAAACAAAACCAATATCCGTTTCATGGAACCTCTATCCATGTTTTGTGCTATGCCTCCTGAATACAGAGGACAGCAGGTGAAGGAAGTGTTGATACAGGATTCAAACGAACAGTGTCTTCCAATGATCTCTCATGAGACCTTTCCAAATCACTTAAACATGGACATTGGCATGACAGTGTTTTTAGACTGTCGGGCCATGGCAGAACCTGAGCCAGAAATCTACTGGGTCACTCCCCTCGGCAATAAAGTAACCGTCGAAAGTCTCTCTGACAAATACAAGCTGAGCAGTGAAGGCACCCTGGAAATCTTGAACATCCAGGTGGAAGACTCGGGGAGGTACACCTGTGTCGCTCAGAACATAGAAGGTGCCGACACGAGGGTCGCTACTATCCGGGTGAACGGAACGCTTTTGGATGGTACCCAGGTTCTGAAAATCTATGTTAAGCAAGCTGAATCACATTCAATCTTAGTTTCTTGGAAAGTTAATTCCAACGTCATGACCTCCAATTTAAAATGGTCTTCAGCCACTATGAAGATTGACAACCCTCACATTACATACACTGCTAGGGTCCCGGTTGACGTCCATGAATATAACCTCACGCATTTACAACCATCTACAGATTATGAAGTGTGTCTAACCGTGTCAAATATCCATCAGCAAACACAGAAGTCCTGCGTTAACGTCACAACAAAAAATGCAGCTTTTGCCCTAGATATTTCAGACCAAGAAACCAGCACAGCCCTCGCAGCAGTAATGGGATCCATGTTTGCTGTCATCAGCCTCGCCTCCATTTCTGTTTATGTTGCAAAGCGATTTAAGAGGAAAAACTACCACCATTCTTTGAAAAAATATATGCAAAAGACCTCTTCAATCCCACTGAACGAGCTCTACCCTCCACTTATTAATCTCTGGGAAGGTGACAGTGAAAAAGACAAGGATGGTTCTGCAGAGACCAAGCCAACCCAAGTCGACACATCCAGAAGCTATTACATGTGGTAACTCAGAGGATATTTTGCTTCTGGTAGTAAGGAGCACAAAGACTTTTTTGCTTTATTCTGCAAAAACGAGAAGTTGAAGACTTTTGTATTTTTGACTTTGCTAGTTTGTGGCAGAGCGGTGAGGACAGGTGGATATTTCAGAATTTTTTAGTATAGCGTATCGCAATTGTTTGACACAAATGGCAGCTTCACCTAGCTTCCAGTTCTTCTTTTTTTCCCTTTTTTTTAGTTTTTGTGCTAAACTTAACGCTGTTCTAACTACAGTGCTGAATAAAATTAATGAGAGGCTGGGGTTACCCTGCGAGTCACAAGTAGCACAACCCCATTTTTCCGAAGCCATCAGTAGAGTACAGTATCCTGCAAAGCTAACACACGGTTTTGAAACTGCATTGAACTGGGTCTGTAACCCTGGTCTAAGGATTCGTATGCTGAGAAAAGGAGACCTTGAATGATGTTAGTTGACTGTACTGTAATGTTGTATCAACTGATTTGAATGTTTTGACTTTCAACAATGAGTTTTCTTTTTTTCTTTTTATTTTTGGAGTAGTTGAGAAGGCTTAGGTAAAGCTAACAGGCAATAGAAATAGGTACACCCGATTTTTTAATGTAACAGACTAAATGTTAATGTTCTCATTCTTTTTATTCTATTTAGTAGACACTTTTGAAGAATATTAGAGTTTTGTTGTGTTCAGATCACCAGCACATGGTGATTTAGTTCTGTTCTGATTTTTTTATTTTAGAAGTCACAATAATGTATTTGGTTTAGCTGTCACTAGTTTGACTGGTGATCATGTTTTGAGATAAAATATATCCAAAATGTTATAGAAAAATACTGTGGGTTTTTTTTCTCAATGGAATTATGTTTAAACTAAGTTCCGTTTTATAATGCGTTTATTTTAATAGCAGTGTTTTCTCTGCACTAGATGCAAAATACTGAAAGTAATTTAATCAGAAAAATGTATGGGTACAGCTTTTAGACTGTAAGTCACATGCAGAATCAAAACTGTTTGCCATAACATACACAGCAAAAATAATTCACCGAGTGTGTAACAGAACATCTTCCTTTTCTGTATACTTTTCTGTTTATGTTTTGAGCTAAGATACAAATGAAGCTGACATTTAGCTGTCATTATGATCAGTTAGGACAAAATAAACCCAACTCAGTGCTACCAAACTGAAATAAAACAGTTTAACCCTAGCATATACTTTAAAAAAAAATAAGTTAATTGGATTAATGTTTCTTCAAAAGCGGAAACTGAGATAGCTAAAAGTAACAAGACAGTGATACGTTTGGGTCCAATACTGAACTGTATTTTTTACAGGCTTAAAATGAACCAGTACTCTTAAATATTTTACTGAATTACTTATGTTAGAAGTGCAAAAACGCAGAAAGTGGTGTTTCTATGTGTGCACTGGGTGTACTATAAATGCATAACCTACAGTTGAACCTACAGAAGCTTTGTACGTTGTCTTTTCTGAATCCACGCAAGCTCTCCGCAGGGACTGCACGCGAGTCACGAGCAGGGTGGGTTTCTGGTGCGGTCCGTGGTTACGGTTCCACTGATACCGAATCAGCAAGCACAGAATTTTCTATACTTTTTGACCACTATCAGTGTGCAACTTTGTACGTTTTTACATACCAAATACATTCTTGGTAAGTAAAAGTTAATTGTTAAAATAACGGATGTGCCTGGGTTTTGAGGTTGTTTGAAGTCTTTTTTCCACTCACTAGCTTCTCAAAGATATCAAAGATCCCTCCCAAAATGTACTAATAGCTTCAAACCTCTTTCCCCACTTCAGCCAACTGTCTAAAAATGAAAAAGTTAACAGCACAGTATCACTGATTAGCTGCTTTGGTGCAAAAACTTCAGGATGTCTCTTGGATACATGCCTTGTTATCTTTTATTTCAGTGTAAAGCTGAGTGAAGCTATTAATTATGCATTTAAATCAAGTACTTATGCTGCTATACTCTATCTTTTATATGTTCATGAGATCTCATACATTTTTAATCATGTGACAATTAGTTGGGATTAGGCAAGTGTCTTCTCATCATGGAGAAGCAGCATGGTGGAAGCATTTATTCATCATCTTCTCCTGTATTTGTTTCTAACGTTAATGTAAAATTTCCTCTTGCCTTCTTCTCCAGAAAAGCTACAGAGCAATAATTATCATCTTGTCTATATGCTATTCTGACCTTAAAACTGCCTCTATTATTATAGCAGGCATGATGAATTAAAACAGAGATCCCTTTTGCAGTGAAAAGGACTTTTCCAGAGAAAAGGACACGGTGAGGACAAGGTTGACAGCAAAATTATGGCTTCTGACTTGCATGACATCATAAAATTGTCTTTAGAAAATAATGAATGGAACAGATGGTGCAGAGCAAGCCCCTTTCTCCATCGTCTCAGTTTCCAGCAGCACTTGAACAGCTATCCCATAAAGAGTAACCAAGATCACGCAAAGCCCATGGTGCTCTACCTGAGCCTCCTGTTCAACCTGTGGCAGAACAGACCACTTTGGGTCCAACGTGCTGGTTCACCAGTTGCCATCAGCCAACCTAAGCATGGGGCTGCCCTCCGAAACAGCGATGCTGCTCTTTCTCCTCCCTGTCCTCACCTCCCATCCTGATGACACCAACTTTGAGACCCACTTGCCTTCTGAACATCCTTGTGCCACCCAGTCCCTGCTGCTGGAGAGAGACCATGCCAAGAGCTTTGCTGTGGGTGGCCAGATGTGTTCACTCCTGGCCATCTTCTGCAGTTTGGGCAGTTTTGGAAGCAGAATGACTGGCAGAGAGGAAGGTGGCAGGGACACATGGCCATAAAGCAGGACAAAGCAGCACTCAACAGTTTGATCAGCAATCACCAACAGCAGCTGGGGGTACGAGAAATAACGCAATGTTTAACATCTTCATTTCTAGCAGGGAAATAATGAGGTTTTTGTTCTCTCCAGACCTATCTGGCAGTCCTGTGTCATTTGTTATCTTTTTTAGAGCAATGCTGTTGAAGAATAGCAGGAGAAAATGGCCTTCTGACACCCACACACTTCTCTGGGATGTGCTGATCTGCATTATCTCAGGGTAGCTGATGGTGCTGAGACTCCAGGAGAGAGATGCAGGTTACCCCAGAACAGCTAAGAAGCACCTAGCTGATGCAGTGTATCCTGCACACACAGCCACCAGTGAGAAGTATTTTCAGTCTTGTAATCTCTCCCCTTAAGAGTTCTGTACAGATCCCCTGGAAACTTAAAATTCTGCTAATAAAAGAAAAAAGCAATTGGTAAGAGATTAATCACATATGGCATATAATCTTAGTAAATAACCTTCAACCTTGTGCTATCTATTTTGTGCTTGCAGTTTACTGTGAGCAAAAATAAAAATACAGAAATACTCTGCCTAATTGCCTTCAAGATGTATTTGCATCTACTATTCACCGCAAACAAAACACCCCCAGTTTGCTCAGAATCTGAGACTGAGACTGGCCACTTTAAAAACAGTATGGGAAAAAACATTGTTCTCTTTCATTTGGCTAACAGTTTAGAAATACTGTATAAGAACAGATATTTCATACCCAACTAAACTTCCGCAGTGTTACTTCCACGTGGTTGCCCAATAATAAAATATTTTGGTCCCCTGAAGAGTAAATAGCTCACTCGAGTGTGGTATGCAGTACTCCAGCTAAATCCACTTTTCATTTCCTCACCTAAATCATAATATCCTGCTGGATTGAGGGGGGATACTTTCACCCATAAGCCAAGGCTGGACACAGTCTTTGAATAAAAAGCACAACTACACCAATAATTTCATAGAGCTGCGATCTGCCCTCCAGCCCTGCCTCATGAATACTTACTTAGTTATGAAAATAAGGTTATGAAGAGAAAAGGCCAACAGTTTGGACCACTGGCTTCATAAATGGGTTGAAACTGGAAACAGGTCAGCAAATCTGAGATCCAGTGAGAAGTGCATCAACTGGCCCTCATGCCACTGACAGGCTGGGATGTAAGCTATAGAAGGAGCATCTTTGAGTTCAAAGTAGGCAACTCCTTTTGCTTTGTGCTGGCAACCTTGAAAACAAGACCAAGGACGAACCACTGCAATGAGATTCTCAAGTGGGATAAGCAGCAGGAGGCTACTTTGCAATATTTCCACCACACCCTGTATGGGAACAGGACAATTCACTCGGCGCATCTCTCTTTCTAACCATCCCACCATCCTGCAAAGCATCACGATGGACTTGTGTGCAATGGGTGATTCAGTCGTGGTGGAAAAGCACACAGGCACATGGGACCAGTGCCAGCGGAGCCACTTCCCAACCCACCCAACACGCTAGGAGTTTGTCACACTGTGATCCTGCTCCAAGACCCACCACCAAAATTAATGCCATGAATTTCTGCTGCAACTGGAATTTGCCTTCTCACGCTCACCGTGCTGACAGCACAACCGCTGCAGCCCCAGTGCCCACAGCTACGGGCAGCCCAGGACCGAAGGGCAAGGTGAACGTGCTACCACTGAACTTCTTTCTTCAGGAAAACCCAGAGTGCCTGAGCTGGAGATACCACAAGCTGTTACACATAGCCCTTCTCAAAACACTGGCGCTGTGTCCCTGCAAAAAAGACACTGCCGCTGCCAAAACCCCCAGATAACATTTCTTTGCAGTGTCATGCAGAAGTGAACATTTTATGTTTCCCCTGAACTGTCAACCTTTTAATCTTCTCCTTTTCTGCTCCTTCCAACTATTGCATTTTTTTACATTGGAGACCTTTTATCCGCCCGCTCTCTCGTACGTTTGCTCTGCAGTCAGCTTCTGCCTGGCCTCACCCTGCCCCACACCCTTCTGCCAGTCAAGGGCAAATCCTTTACAGCCTCAGTCACCACGAGATCTCAAGAGATGACACTAAAGGACTTTCAGTTTATATTTAACGTGCAGCTACCTGTTTCCTTGCCAACCTTTCTGCCTTCACCTTGTTCTTACCCTGTTTTTCTTTCAGCGGTTTCCCTTTGGAGACCTCAGTCACTGTTGCCTGTCAGGAGGAGTCAGATGCAGGATGCTGTTCCAGCAGGCAGTGTCTCAGCACTACCCGGCACCCCCCCATTTACTGCTGATGCACCAAACCTTCGCTTCCTTAGCAAAACCCCTAAGTATCTTCCCATGTCTTTCTGCTTCCTTTATCTGCCCTTATTTGTGAGCACATCACGTCCCTCTGTTATATTTTTTCTACTGGTATGAAAGCAACAAAAGACTCATTTTTCTTTCTAGTAAGGTAAAGGAGATTTACCGTAAAATTTGTACTATTGTATATTTATGTAAAGTAGACCAAAGGAATGCTGAATCATAATGGAAGAGTCGTAACAACAGTTTTTTGAAATACATGGAAATAAAATACTTTGGAAAAGCTGGAACTGATCATTAAGTAAAATTTTCGAAAGCAACTATATGACTTGAGAGCTTACATCTCATTAACGTCAGTGGTACATCAGGTGCAAAATCAGGTAAATGAGATTTTTCTTGAGTGCATGTGGAAGTATTAACTTTAAATTCTGAGCAGCTGGGAAGCATTTTCTGTGGAATTTTATAACAAGGATTTATTTTTTTTAAAATAACTTGAAACCGTAATTTTGATCTCAGTTATGGGGGTGGATGAATGGGATTTAAATCCTGTCATCCTCAGTGGAGTTACTGATTTGCAGTGATCTAAGTAAGGTCTACATCTTTAAAAACTGCAGCTCCAGGTTTCTGCTCACAGCTGGAGTAAAAGTTTCGGGTGATTTTTTAAGAAGTAGCTTTTCCTACTGCAGCTTAGTCTGCTGGACTGGATTCCGTGCAAGAATTAATGCATCAGAAAAGATCAGGGTAGGAAACAAAGAAAGATCACTGCAGTACTGACTGCTTTCAGTTTTGAAGATCATTTACCACCAGCAACCCCAAAGACTGCAGTGTGTTTAAGGACGATGCACAACCTAACAAGGCAGCTCATCGACAAACCCCTTGCTCTAAAGCATGAACAAGAGGGAGCGTTGATAACTAATTTCTTTAGTTTCAGGTATGAAATTGCCCTTTTATCCTTTGTATTCTATTTGAAGAGTTGTCTATAATAATAATAATGAAAAGGATTCTACATCCTATACTCAGTTACATGTTTGGCTTTCACTGAGAATCAAAGCACAAGGGAATGCAGAAGATGCAGAGCCACTGCTGCAGCCCGGGATGAAGGCTGTCAGCCAGGCTGGGCAGAAAACCCCCAATCCGCACGTTTTAAGGTTTAAACTGAATCACATCATGCACATGGGTACCTATGAGGCTGCCGTGCCATGCACCTCTGGAAGTCACAGCCCATAACCAGTAACAGATTATGGATGTATGTTACCCTTTTGCTAAAAAATAAACATGTTGCCTATTTCTGTCAAAAGGTACAGCAGTTTTTGTTGGGTTCTTAGAGATCCGTGCTGTGCCCAGATGCCAAATACTCTGGTAACTGCTAAAAATGCCAGTGGCATAAAATTAAGCAGTGATGCAAAGCAGTGCCTCAGTTCTGAGTGTTCCCACAGGAGGAAAAAGACCTTGCTCCTAACAGAGCAACACGAACATCCTCAGCCTTGGCCTTTGTTGTTGCATCACCAAAACAGAAGAATTACCCAATTTCCTCTGAATTTCATCAGGAGCACACTAACACAGCCAGACAGTCCCCTGGGAACAGGGCTGGATGCAGCCCCGCTGCTCACAGCAAGGGCTGCACAGCATCTCCACAACCGACACGGTGTTGAGTGGTGGGGGGCTCTGCTCACGGATGTCCTTGGTGGGCATCCCCATGGCCGCTGATAAACCTACACGTATCTGCCACATCCGTGCGCTGTCCTCAGCTGACGTGTGCCAGAGGACAAGCACTGCCTCCCCACGCCAGGGAGCTCCAGTTCACTTCAGGAGTCGACTGCTTGGTATTTTGTTCTCTCCTTGCTGCTCCACAGAGCTCTCCAGGGCCTCATTTGCAGCGACCTTCCCTTTGGGGACCGGTGCTCTTCAGTGTACGCTATTAAAACACTCTGCGAACATGCAACTGAAGTCAGCTTCAAAATATTACTGCAGGAAAAAGAGAACTATATAAGCATTAGAGCCAAGAGGTTTTGCACCTAATTTCATTTCTCTGGACCTTGAGCTTTCCAGAGTATTTTATGTTCAAATGCAGCTGCCCTGACACCTCCACAGAGCCAATGAGGAGGATGTAATTCATATTGTTTATAAATAACGACCAGTGAGGAGGATGTAATTCATACTGTCCATAAATAAAGACATAGTTTTTCTGACTTGCCTCACATGCTGGAGGAGCTCCTGTTGGTGGGAGGCCAGGATCCATTCACCCACCTGAAACTTGACAACATTCTTGTCTCACACTTCCCAGCCTCGCTCCCTGTGCACCTTTCAGCTTCGAGACACGAAGCAGAGGCCCAGCTGAAAGGAGAGCAGCCCCCTTTGCTATGCAGACTTGGTTTATACCTCGGGCAGGCCCACTGGGAACAAACCCATTTGGAAAAGCGATGTGATGCTGTAATGGGATGATGACATACAACACACATGCATAAGCAAATGGTAGAGAAATGATGCTTATGTAGACTGCCACTACCATTTTCTTCCAGTGTAACTGCAATAATTTAATAATTCTCCTTTTTTGTTTGATTTCTGTGTACTACATAATTTATATATAATATACACATAGTGGCACATGGTCAGCAGGTTTTAGAACAGACAAAACAGCAATATGCAGCAATGCCAGGTTCTGGACTTCACAGGTGTGCTCCAGGGACCACTTTTACATCCTCTCCCACCATTTCCCCTTCTCTCTCCAGTGCACCAGGTGCTCTCTCTAAGATGGCCCACGGCAACAGAAGTATTTCTCGTGCTGAAATGCAGGTGGGATGGGAGCACTGCTAACATTACTCTGCTGCTAAGCCAGCCAGAAGGATGTAGCTCCTGTACCACACGTAATGAGCTAGCAAGCCTGGGAATAAGCTGAAGATTAAGGTCACAAAACGTGGACATAACACTTAACGTTTCATAAATGGAATAACAAAATGTTCCCGATTTCTAAGAAGATAATATCTCTAGAAGAAATCATGCTCCCATTTCTAGCAAAATTCTCTAGGTATTCCCAGTAGGTTTGTTAAGGGGAAGGGCGAACTTCCGCTCAAGGAGCTGGTCCTATCCCAAACCAGTATCTACAGCAATACCATGGTACATCACAGGCATTTGTGACATACAGATGTCACACCGGGTTGTAAGGACTTCATAAAGCCCCTTAGGATTTATGAGGGTATCTCCATGTGTAGGCAAGAATCCACTCTGATGCAAACAAGCAGAAACTAAAAAAATGTATGAAAGTGGCAACAGAGGTGTCTTCCGTCATGTAGTCACTGGCAGGAAAACTGAGAAGCAAGTGGGGGTACCTCTCCTTCTACTCTCCCTACCTGTTTCTATCTCCCCAGAATGGATTAAGCATACACAGCAGATCATAATCCATTTTACTGCTTCTCTCTCTTTTGCTGAAACAAACCCATGGTTGTTTTGACAGGGCTTCGCAGAAAAAAGGCATTAGTGAATTTATTACTGACGTCATCTCCCTGGTTTAACTCATATCACCAGTTGAACAAATGTTTGCCAGTTTTTGTAAGAAGCAGAGATGAACCCCAGGACTACGTTCCAAGAGACTGTGTCATAATCTATACAACCGCAGACTAAACCATAGCCTAATATTCTGCTGATGAAAACACACAATAAAGGAGGAAAATCACAGTACGAGCATCTGCACAGCCTCGTATTTGTACAATTACCGAGCAGCACATAATTTGAGCGCAAAGCCCAGCAGAGCACACAGCTGCTCCTCCCTGTCCCCCCTCTGCTGTTGAAGAGGGAGCAGAATCGTCAGACACAGCAACTTTTGAAGACTGACCTAAACATATCTTGGAGAACAATTACACGAAGGTGCAGATGTTCAAGTGCGCTGCTGAACAGCACTTCCCATGAGCTTCTCCAATGGCAAGAGCTATTTAAGGCCATTTGCAAGTCCCTAAACAGCAGATTAAAATTGGTTTTGTGGAAAATGATGTCGTTAGCAGTTATTGTACCGCTCCTTATCCTCCCCTCGTGTGAAGTTTTGCTGTCACACATCGCATGGGACTAATGTCGGAGAAGTGGTTCCCGTGGCTCCCCAGTTCTTTCACGTCAAGGCTGAAGTGACGGTGGAACTACGAACGCTCAAGGTTATCAACTCCAATGAACTTTTTCTGAACTAAGTTTATCAGAAAAGACTGGGAGAGTTATGCTCCAGCTTCAGTTATATTTTAATGGAGTCTGGACATCTAATTTCCTTTGGAGCAATTTGAAAAATCTCATCCTGAAAGAGTTTTCAGGTAGTTTGCTTTCCTCAGTGATTCATTCTCCTTCACATAAGTGTATGAACTGAACTTACCCAAGGTCTCAGATCCTTATCTTCTTAAAGTCAGCAAGAACTGTACCACTTCTGTAGGTAATGGTTCATTTCCACAGCCACCTTGAACTGTCTTTGAGAATTTATACAGGAGACTGCCTTGACAGACAGAGACTAGGAAAAACGCAGCAGAAAATGTAACAAAAAAGACATTAGAAACCATGCACAAGCGCACATTATTTATTTCTAATCCTTTCCTGTTCTCTCCGGTTTCCTTCTTCCCTTTTAATTTTTTTTTCTTTAAAATTTACTTATCCTATTTTTTCCTGGGATGAAGCACTGCCTATTTTTGTCCTGCCAAGGCCTAAGCTGATCTTTGGCCAGCAAATAGAAACAAAAAGCTAAATAAAAACATTATCCATACTTTACTCATGCTGACAGCCTTTGTAATGTAATTACAATAAAAATTCATAGTCTGAGCAAAAAAAATTCTATAAAATCGTTCTGAATACAAGTCTCAGATAAAGGTTGTGTGAACAAATTTTTTATATAATTCCCTAATTGTGTTCAGTGCCCCATTTCCTGTGCTTGATCAAAATATATTTTGACTACTGGACAGCTACTGCACGTTGACTCTGATTCCTTGTAAAAGGGAATAATTCTCCTTCAAAGTGGAACTCGTGAGCATCAGGCTACAGGCACGGCTCTGTCCTTCTTCGCCTGCTGTGGTGACGGTCTGGTACCTCATCTCTATTAAAGGCCCACAGCAAGGCAAACACTCTCCTGATCCCAGCATAAAGAACACGACCTTGTGTCAATAAAGGCAAGGAGCCTTTTTCTCTTCTGACACACTGAAAACAGAGCGGCGTTGCAAATCTTTCACCTGATTCTACACTTGCATTTATCCAGTAAGCAAACAGAAGCTTAATGGCACAGGTCAAATGATCAACAGAGCTAAAATACATATTTTCACTATTTTGCTTACAACAGATCATCAAAAAGCTATTTAATAATTCAAATAATATGCAAAGCACGGCCAGTCTAGTATTTAATACCAGGTTTTCTTATCTATATATTGAAAACTGCATAGTAACTATTAGCATTGGGTGGCAGAAGTCACTGAATAAATGCTATTCAAGGGTTAATAATATTTCAGGTTTCCTCATCTACAGAGCCCTAGTATTCTCCAACACATTTAAGCCTAAGTGTTTCTTTACTTTCTGCTGGGTGTACTTTTCCGTGACCCCTGAGGCAAGCATGGGAGCCTCTTGTCCTTCTGAGGCTCCTCAAACACAACCATTTATAATTCACAGAGCACAAGATGATTCAGACCCTCAGTTCTTCTGGAAACCACCTCCATTCTTCTTCTGAAGTGAGACAGGCAAGACCTCCAAGGTCTCATTTCCTCAAAAAGAAAAGCTTCTTCATTTTCTTATCCCTTAATGTTCTGAGTGGGGAAAAATAGTTTACACATAAAATCATTAATCTTAGTATTTTTCAAATAGTTCTGTGCGATTGTTCTAACCTCTGCCACGAATGAAAGCAATAGCTGTCAAGACATAAAAGGCCAAATAAATCCTCAACAATTCATCCCGAAGATGACATCTGGAAAACCTCCAACCTCTCAATCTCCAGCAAGTACATACATGTCCTTGATTTACTCCAACTACATTGAGCTAAACAGATTTCTTATTGTTTTATTTGAAAAGCTAACTGATTGACAGATGGGGGGCACGAGCTTCTATTATTAATGATCTACGGTTCTGCCAGTGAAGAACCACGGCTCTCTCATAACGACGACCTCTCTGTTTGGTAGAAATCATTCCAAGCACACAATGCAAACAGGCTTGGTGTGGATGAAAAGAGAGGAGTCAAACTGCTACTAGGGAGCAAAATTGACTCTTCTTTGGAAAAATTAGTGACAATTTCCAGATACATTAAGTACAGGAGAGTCATTATGACCTGGAAAAATGACAGTGCTTTTATTCAAGCATCTTTGACAACGGGCTTTATCCCTGACCCCATGGATACAAAATGTTTGCATCACTGCTCTGCTGGGCTTGAAACCCCAAAGCAAGCTCTGGTGTGCCCTCTTCTTCCATCTTACACCTCCAGTACAAAACACCAGGGTGCATGACAAGCACTTTCAGGGCCTTCATCCCTCCCTCTCTGCAGGTGTTCTCGGCAGCAATCCACAGCCCCTGGCACGGGCTGCGAGGATGCTGGGCAAAGGACACTTCGCTGTTAGGGCAACACTTGCTGAATGAAGAGCACGTTGTTCAGGAGAAGGTGTTGGGCCAAATGGAGAGCTTCTGTGGGCTATGTCCTGGAGAAGTATTTATGAGAAGCCCTGATCCATAGGCAGGCAGGAACAAGAGACCTTCTAACCCAACATACAGTAGCACCACACTTAACCTTCTACTCATTTCCCTTGTTCCAAAAGCTCCAACTTGCTTTCATTTGAACTGCGTTACTGAAAGTATCCAGGCTTGACCAGAAGATAACAAGAAATGGAGAATTTCCCACATTCCTTGGTGATTTGTTTCAGTTATTATCATTTCACCATTAAAACTTTTGTCTTGGTTAAATTATAGCAGCTTTAACTGCAGCCACTCTGTGTACTGATTTATACTCTTCTCCTTGAGATTAAAGAGCCCTTTAGTATCTCCTGTGCATAGTCATACCCGGCAATCAAATTGCATCTTGATCTTTTTGTTAAGTTAGACAAATGGTGTTCTTCAACAGTTTTGCTTCCCCAGTATTCACCTTTCTTCTCTTTGATCTCTCCAGATAAGCAGGTGGCACACAAACAAAAAGACAAAGCTGATTTCAGTTGTTTTCTACTGAGGATTTGCCACATCTACACAGAGTTCTGGGAGGAAACATTGTCTTTTCATGGCAAAATTTATACAATGTGACATGCTCTGCAGCAAAACCAATTAATACTGACCTGGGGTTTGGTTATGCTACGTAAACTGGTCAATACACACGGAAAATAATATCCTTTTCTCCCTGTCAATGAACATACTGACAGGAGGGTATTTCTGCCTGAGCATTTACCATTCCAGAATAACACTGACTACTGAGGAGACGTTTCCTGTAGCTGAATTCTGAATAAGCAGAAACTACAGCTTTAAACAGCGTAATTCATCCAAGGCTCAGTACAAGCCACGTTTATTAGAGATGGGATCAAAAGAAAAATTAAATACCGATACTCACTCAAGCCTTGGCACTTGCCTGTAGACACCTGTGGATACAGAGCACAAGGGGAGGAAGACACATTTCTGGGACTAAGATAGGCAATAAAGAGCACTTGCACTGGTGGCTTGGCACATCACAGTAAGGGCGATGAAGACAAATGGAACATCAGAAAGCTCAGGAGTTATCAAAACTGTGTTTATTGATCCTGTGGTCCTGAATTTAGCACACGTGAGGATTACGTGGGTGTCTCACAAGAGTGAACTCAAGAACAGACCACTGGCCTAATTTCCATCCCCTTGCATTCACAGCCAACAGAATTAAGACATCTAAAAGCTTTTCAAATCCCACTCATATATTGGTATTATTGAATGTAAAACAAAAGATAATGTTCTATATGGTATAATTCCCAGACACCCTGATACACCTTGAAAGTACCAGAGCATTTGGGAAAGGCTGCTACAAAATGCTGTATTTAATAGAAGGAACTTCAGAGACAAAAGCAGCCATGGAAAGAGAACTGTGGGTGACAGGTAATAGAAAAAAGCCAGCATGAGCTCCCAGGAGGATGTTAAATTTCAGCAACCCTGTACACAGAGTCCTCCGCAGTTTTGATCCCCTGAGCAAAACACACACAAGCCAATTTGAACCTCTTGTAAAGAACCAACTTGTAAAGAAAAGAAGTCAAACCAAGGAGGAGTCGAGAATACGATCAGAAAGAAAAGCTAAGGAAAGGCCAAAGGCGTTCCAGTGGGGTTGTGTTAACTATAGCTCAGTACTAAGAGTAACAACATAAGGGAGAAATAGGTATTGTTTATTCTGGACATCGACAGCAAACTGAAGAACAGATTAATAATGAAAGTGCAGCTAAGCAAGGCTTGAAGAAACTTCTGAAAGACACAAAACTTGACTTAGAAAGTACTTGTGATAGACGATTGCTGGTGTCCTTGGCAAAGCAGCTCCAGCCAGGTATTTTTTTAATGTCCATGAGTAACAATCCGATTTGTAATTTGAATTTTCCTAAATTTTCCTAAGTTTTTCAACTCTTCAGAACAATCTCATGGTGGAGCGGGCTGCATCCCTGTACGTGCAGAATACCAACGTTTGCTACGAATGAAACAAACAGCCACCAAAATGTAAAATCACGCTGATGCCAGTCCTACTGCGACAGCTCCTACCCTAATATGGCACCTCATTAGAATTAGCAACTGTGCAATTAACTCCTTACTCATACACAATTTGCACTGTGACAAAGGACAATTTTGCTTAAATAAAGATTTCAGTGTTTGACTTTCAAGTTGTACATGCCAGGAAAACATGGCTGGATGACTGATGAGATTCCCTCTGCTTTAATTGCAATTCTATACAGGAAGAAGGTGTTCTTCCATACAAAATAGCAATAAATCACATGTATGTATTCCTGTCATTTGAGGTAGGAGGAAAAGCGCTCTCAGTACAACAATACTGGTTTGACTTTGCATATTTTTCATCCTCTCCTCTCTTGTATGTGCCACTTGTGCTATGACAGAATGGAAGACAAAACCAGAGAAACTTAGCGTCGTTGCTCATTAAGCAGCACTTGCAGAAATGAGAATGACAGCATTAGCCACCAGCTGATACACAGAAATTAATAAGCGTTAATTCCCTCACATTTGTAGACTCACTCATCCGTTTTTTTTATTCACATAATGACTGAAACCTAAGTGAGGAGACGCAGCCCTGCGTTTGCCATATGCTAAGACAGACACAGACAGGAATGGTCCGTACCCTGAAGAGCTCACTCCCTTTTTAGATACAGCCTGAGAGGGAAATAATGGCACAGACAAGGTGGAAGCAAATTGGAAGCCAACAGCCCAAGACAAAGTAGAATTAAAAAAAAAAAAAAAAAAAAATTAACAAAATAATTACAAAAAATTATTATAATTCATTTCTAGCAATATCCTTCCTGTGTGTTAAAACATACAAATATGGAGGAGGAGGAGGAAATATATTAATAGCATCAGAGAAGCAGGGGGACCATCACCAGTCACCCCCAGTTGCTGCCCTGCGATACTGAAGCAGTTGCTGCAGCAGGACTGACCACTGTGAAGGACAGGATGCTGGATGGATCACGAGCCAACTCGCCCATAGCAGAGTCATTTGTTCCCATAATCTATAAAGTGCTTTAGAAATGCTGAGTGTCACATTTTTCTGCAAAACCCTGACAGAACTATTTACAGGGGCTCCACAACATTTTGTAAAGACATCCACTGGCATTATCCACACATCTTCCATAAAATTTCTTTCGTTTTAAATCTCTCTCCAGAGAGAAAAAAAAATTACCTTTGTCACAGCCTTTTTTTATCAGCTACCAAGTCTCTCCTTTCAGCTAAGTCTACGCAGAAGGAAAGTCTCTCCACACACTGACACACTCCTGGTTGTTGTCTTCAGTCCATTACCTCACGTCATTTCATGTGATCGCATCACTCACAGCGAGAGTTACGAGGTTTGGAAGAGGCTCAGGCAGATTTCCTACTCAGTGCTCTATTATTTGGGTATGAGTGACAGCATGTTGCTGAAGTTTTTGGTTTACACACTGCAGAATATAGTAATATGATATACCACGTGTATTTTTTATATATAATATACACAGCTTAACACTATATACTTATACTACACATAGCATCTAGTGCTACAGAATACATAACCATTGTATGTATCACTAAAGTCTAATTTAATAGATAGCTTGGGCAAAGACAAAGCACAGAATCACAGAATCACAGAATCTCA